>NC_090646.1:42370383-42440383 GCF_040937935.1 Hyperolius riggenbachi | reverse complement strand
CTTCTCCGTTGCTGTGTCTTGTCTGCTTGCCAAGACTGTCATGGTTTTCATTGCTTTTAAAGCCAGCAAACCTGGGAATTCCTGGAAGAAATGGATGGGATCCAAGCTGTCCAGCAGTATAATGCTTGTGTGTTCATCTGTACAAATCATAATCTGTGCCACCTGGGTGTCTATTTCTCCTCCCTTCCAGGAGCGAGACATTTACTCCTATCAAGAAAAGATTGTCATTCAGTGCAATGAAGGGTCAGTTATCGGGTTCTACTCTGTCCTGGCATATATGGGAATTCTGGCTGCTGTTAGTTTCATTACAGCATTTTTAGCCAGGACATTACCGGACAGCTTTAATGAAGCCAAGTACATCACGTTCAGCATGCTGGTGTTCTGCAGTGTCTGGATTGCCATGATTCCAGCCTATCTGAGCACCAAAGGGAAATACATGGTGGCTGTGCAGGTTTTTGCTATGATGTCATCTACTGCTGGACTTCTTGGTTGTATATTCATTCCAAAATGTTACATAATTCTATTTAGACCTGACCTTAACACAAAAGCTCACTTGCTTGGAAACACAATGAAATGATAGTCCTACTATATGCATATATGAACATAGACAGAGAGAGTAATGATTTCTGGTGTTTAGAAAAGTTTTATTTCCATCCTTTTGACTTACATTTTCAAAAATATGCCTGCATATAAACACATACAAAGGATAAAACAGTGCTAATAAGATCTGGGGGAAAAATAAAGCAAACATAATGTCTATATATCCTACTAATATAATAAATGGGAAAGTTCGGATGTTTGGATGTTTGTTACTTGATCACGCAAAAATGGCTGAACGGATTTGAATGAAATTTGGCACACACATAGAACATTACCTGGAATAAAGTATAGGATACTTTTTATTCCCATAACCAAAAAGGGGGCAGATACAAATACAAATTTCACTGGGAAAATGTAAACTGCAGCCATTCTTACACTGTTACACTGGGGGTGTGTTTAGCTGCTAAGGGTAGAATGGTTAATTTGCATATATTCAGCAGTGATGCATTGTGGGAGACATCTCAGGCTCACTCCAACCTGAATTATCGCAAATTCTTTCTGTTTTAAGAAAGCAAACTTTTGTTTCTCTTAACATCTTAGTAAGGGGGCTTTTAGGACCATTGTTGTCCCTTACACACTCCAATGAGTTCTGGGTCACCATGAGCTTGCTGGTTAGTCTGTACCTCTCGGTGTTGCAAGCCCTACTGCATAGAGCCACATTAATCCATGCCATGCACTGATGAGGATCAAACAATCTGAAACAGTCTGTAAGCATGTTGGATTATTATGGCTCTGTACAATTAACAAGCTGACATGTCATTGCATTCCAGCGGTTCTGGAGGTGTGTTTAGCTTCTAAGGGTACAATGGGTAATTTGTATATATTCAGCAGTGATGCCTTGGGAGGCATCTCAAGCTCACTCCAACCTGAATTATCGCAAATTCTTTCTGTTTTAAGAAAGCAAACTTTTGTTTTTCTTACACTGTCAATGGCAGGGTTCTCAAACTTTGCACAGTTGGTCGTTGGGTGACTGGGATTATTATTCAGAAACGTGGGTGGAGCCTATAAAAGCCAATCAAAATTCACCTATTGATTTTCAAGGGGAATATTTACATTGCTGCCATTCTTGCACTGTTAATGGCACAAGCCTCAAACCTGGTACAGTTGATCATTAGGTGACTGGGGCTCAATTTCTGAAAGGGGGTGGAGCCACAAATAGCCAATCAGATTTGTTTCATTCCAATGCAAATTATTGTTGCCAAACACCGCAAAGCTTACAAACTTGGTAATTGAGTAATTGATGAATTGTGTGTTAGGGTTAGGAAAGTGGGCACAGTCAACACCAGCCAAATACATAAGCGGGCAACGCTGAGTCATAAGTGGGCGGAGACAAATACACATTTTACTGGGAAAATGTAAACATCAGCCATTCTTACACTGTTAATGGTAGGGTTCTCAAACTTTGCACAGTTGGTCACTGGGTGACTGGGGTTAATATTCAGAAAAGTGGGTGGAGCCTACAAAAACCAATCACAATTCACCTATTGATTTTCAAGGCAAATATTTAATTGCTGCTGTTTTTGCACTGTGAATGGCACAAGCCTCAAACCTGGTACAGTTGATCATTGGGTGATTGGGGTTAAATATTTAGAAAAGGGGTGGGGCCACAAACAGCGAATCAGATGTGTTTCATTTCAATGAAAATTACTCATGCCAAAGACCACAAATCTCACAAACTTGGTCATTGACTATTGACAATTGTGTGTTAGGGTTAGAAAAAAAGCTAAATACATACCTGGGAAACATTAGGACATCAGTGGGTGGAGAAAAATACAAATTTCACTGCCAGAATGTAAACTGCAGCCATTCTTACTCTGTCTGTCAATGGCAAGGTTCTTAAACTTTGCACAGTGGGTGACTGGGATTAATATTCAGAAAAGTGGGTGGAGCCTACAAAAGCTAATCAAAATTCAGCTATTGATTTTCAAAGGGGGTGGAGCCACAGCCAATTAGATTTATTTCATTTCAATGCCAATTATTGATGCCAAAGACCGCAAAGCTCACAAACTAGGTCATCATTAAGTAATTGTGTGTTAGGATTAGAAAAAGTGGACAGAGCTAAAACTAGCTAATTACATACCCGGGCAACGACCAGCTAGTATATATATATATATATATATATATATATACAGTTATGATTTAAAGAAAGTCCTAAGGTTTTAGGACTCTTCATTGGAGTTGGTGACACCGCCACAAATGGCCACCTGCTGACCTCTGGCAAGCCTCCACTGTGTGGCTGTGCAATGGGGTTGGTGACAAAGCCAAAAATATCAGGCAGGCCTGCTGCCACCTCCTCTTCTCCTCCTACTGCTCCTCCATCCTCTTCGCTATCATCCTTGGCTGAGTCCTCCCCTGCTGCTGATGTGCCCTCCTCTATAACTGCACACCCCCAGCTCCCCAGGGCCTATTCCACATCCCAGTGGAGCTACAGTGCTGCAACAATAACATTTCTTTCTAAATAACATTAACATTTTTTTTTCTGAATAAAAATTACTTTTTTTTATAAATAACAATAACATTTTTTTCTCAAATTAAATTTGTTTGTGTAAACCTGCATGTGCAGAGCCAAGACACCACCTCTCTTGTCAATGTCACTCCACAGGGATGCAACAAACATTGATTTTCTTTTTACAAATCTTTAATTTTGGGGGTAAAATGTATAGGCCATGGCTTTGTCTGGCCTGTGCTACAGCATTTGCAAAAATAGTTGTTGTTTTTGGTCAAATTACATTGGTATGTAAACCTGCACAGAGTCACCACCTCTCTTGTCAGTGTCTCTCACCAGTGGCTGCAACAAAACGATTATTTTTTCTCAAATTAAATGTGTATGTAAACCTGCACCATTATGTGCAGAGCCTAGTTACCGCCTCTTGTCTTGTCTTGTCAAATCCACTCTGCAAAAGGTGACACACAGCAGACAGGGGGGGGGGGGGCACAGAAGCATCAGACATGAGATAGGGGGAATTCAGGAGACAGGGGGACACACAGGAGGCATGGGGACACACAGGGCACAGAAGATGGGGGAGACACAGGAGGCAGGGCGACATGAGGCAGGGGTACACACAGGAAGCAGGGGGGCACACAGGGGACAGGAGACAGGGGGACACACAGAAGCATCAGACATGAGACAGGGGGAATTCAGGAGACAGGGGTACACACAGGAAGCAAAGGGGCACACAGGGGACAGGAGACAGGGGGACACACAGGAGACAAGGGTATACACAGGAAGCAGGGTGACAGGAGACAGGGAACACACAGGAGACAGGGAGACAAGAAATGGGAGGGCAGGGGAACACAGAGGAGAAAAGGGGAACACAAGGAAGGGCAGGGAGACAAGAGACAGAAGGGCAGAGGAACATACAGGAGGGCAGTGGAACACACAGGAGACATGGAGACAAGAAGCAGGAGGGCACAGGTATCCACACAGGAGGGCAGAGGTATCCACACAGGAGGGCAGAGGTATCCACACAGGAGGGCAGAGGTATTCACACAGGAGGGCAGAGGAATCCACACACGAGGGCAGAGGAATCCACACAGGAGGGAATAGGAATCCACACAGGAGATAAGGAGACAGGTGAACACACAGGAGGGCAGAGGGAACACAGGAGACAGGGGGACAGGAGAGCAGGGTAACACACAGAGGGGTGGTGGAACACACAGGAAGGCATGGGAACCAACGGGTGGGCAGGGGAGCAAGCGTGACGAGAGACAGGAGAACACAGGAGGCAGGGAGACAAGAGAGCAGGGTAACACACAGGAGGGTGGGGGAACTCACAGGAGGGCAGGGGAACACACAGGAGGGCAGGGAGACAGGAGGGCAAGGAAACACACAGGAGGGCAGGGGAACACATAGGAAGCAGGTAGACAAGAGACAGGAGGGCAGGGGCACACAGGAGGCAGGTAGACAAGAGACAGGAGGCAGGAAGACAAGAGACAGGAGGGCAGGGGAACACAGGAGACAGGGAGACAGGACACAGGAGGCAGGGAGACAAGAGACAGGAGGGCAGGGGAACACAGGAGGCAGGGAGACAGGAGGGCAGGGGAACACAGGAGACAGGAGGGCAGGGGAACACAGGAGACAGGAGGGCAGGGGAACACAGGAGACAGGAGGGCAGGGGAACACAGGAGGGCAGGGGAAGACAGGAGACAGGAGGGCAGGGGAACACAGGAGGCAGGGAGACAAGAGACAGGAGGGCAGGGAAACACAGGAGCAGGGCCGGCCTTAGGTTTCACAGCGCCCTGAGCGTAACCAGATTTTGGTGCCCCCCCCCACATTCATCCTCTTCGCGTGTGAGTGCACCACACACATACACTAATGGGGGGGGGGGAATGGCGGGGGGATCTGCTGCCTAAATACACTAAAAGGGGATCTGCGACTGCAAGACTAGTAGCCTAAGCCTATATACACTAAAGGGGGGATCTGCCTACATATACAAGACCAGATCCCCCCCTTAGTGTATATGGGCTTAGGCTACTAGTCTTGCAGTCGCAGATCCCCTTATAGTGTATTTAAGCAGCAGATCCCCCCCCCCCCCCTTAGTGTAAGTGTCCAGCTACAGATCCCCCCCAGTATAGGTTAGCCAGATGAGTGCCCACAGTATAGGTAGCCAGTATACTTGTCCCAGCTATAGGTTAGATAGGTAGGTGCCCCCAGTACAGGTTAGATAGGTAGCTGCCCCCCGTGGATAGGTTAGATAGGTAGGTACCTGCAATATTGGTTAGATAGGTAGCTGCCCCAGTATAGATTAGATAGGTAACTGCCCCCAGTATAGATTAGATAGGTAGATGCCCCCAGTATAGATTAGATAGGTAGCTGCCCCCAGTATAGATTAGATAGGTAGCTGCCCCCAGTATAGATTAGTTAGGTAGCTACCCCCAGTATAGGATAGATAGGTAGCTGCCCCCAGTATAGATTAGATAGGTAGGTGCCCCCAGTATAGGTTAGATAGGTAGGTGCCCCCAGTATAGGTTAGATAGGTAGCTGCCCCCAGTATAGATTAGATAGGTAGGTGCCCCAAGTATAGGTTAGATAGGTAGCTACCCCCAGTATAGGTTAGATAGGTAGCTGCCCCCAGTATAGATTAGATAGGTAGGTGCCCCCAGTATCGGTTAGATAGGTAGCTGCCCCCAGTATAGGTTAGATCGGTAGCTGCCCCCAGTATAGGTTAGATAGGTAGCTGCCCCCAGTATAGGTTAGATAGGTAGCTGCCCTCTGTATAGGTTAGATAGGTAGGTGCCCCCAGTGTAGATTAGATAGGTAGCTGCCCCCCCAGTATAGGTTAGATAGGTAGGTTCCCCCAGTATTGGCTAGACAGGTAGGTGCCTCCAGTATAGATTAGATAGGTAGCTACCCCCAGTATAGGTTAGATAGGTAGGTGCCCCCAGTATTGGCTAGATAGGTAAGTGCCCCCAGTGTAGATTAGATAGGTAGGTGCCCCCAGTATCGATTAGATAGGTAGCTGCCCCCCAGTATAGATTAGGTAGGTAGGTAGGTAGGTAGGTAGATAGGTAACACCCCCCCCCCTAGGTAGGTAGGTAGCTCCCCCCCCCCCCCCATAGAGGAGGGGGGAGCCGCGGGGAGGGCAGCCCGACCTCTCCCTCCCTTCCTCTCCGGGCACCCTCCGTGCTCCCCCCCTCCGATCCGATGCAGACTGCTAAGGGAACAACTCACCTTCCTGGTTCCGATCGCCGGCTCCTCTCACTTGCTGCTGGTCGCCTCTTCTACATAGCCGCTGATGCACAATAAACTTCCTGTTAAGCAGGAAGTTTATTGTGCATCAGCGGCTATGTAGAAGAGGCGACCAGCAGCAAGTGAGAGGAGCCGGCGATCGGAACCAGGAAGGTGAGTTGTTCCCTTAGCAGTCTGCATCGGATCGGAGGGGGGGAGCACGGAGGGTGCCCGGAGAGGAAGGGAGGGAGAGGTCGGGCTGCCCTCCCCGCGGCTCCCCCCTCCATCACGGCGGCCACACGGGCATGTTTGCCCCATCACCCCCAGCAGCGCACCAGGGGGCAGAGCGAGACGTACCCAGCCGAGGCCCTGCAGTTGCGGCCAGGTCAGGTGGCACGAGCGCCCCCTGGAAGCCGGCGCCCTGAGCGATCGCACCGGTCGCTCAGGTCAAAGGCCGGCCCTGCACAGGAGGCTGGGAGACAGGACACATGGAGACACAGGAAGCAGGGAGACAAGAGACAGGAGGGCAGGGGAACACAGGAGACAGGAGGGCAGGGGAACACAGGAGACAGGAGGGCAGGGAAACACAGGAGGCAGGGAGACAGGACACAGGAGGCAATGAGACAAGAGACAGGAGGGCAGGGGAACACAGGAGGCATGGAGACAGGAGGGCAGGGGGAACACAGCACAGAGCAGTACTAACTCACCAAAAGCATTGCTGTAGCAAGCAGTGGCAGCATCCCCTCTTTCTTCCTGCTGGGGTCCAATGCACTGCACCATGGTAGGCTGACCATGCCAGGCAGATGTCTCCCCAGCTCCAGGCCCTGCCCCTCTTCCTGTTTCTTCTCTGGGCTCTTTGCAAAAGGGGCGGAGCTACACAGAGCTCAGCTAGACAGAGTCCCGGAGCACAGTGATGATGCGATAAGCATCCTCCGCCGGGGCTCTGAGTGCTGCATGTATGTGCACTCACTGCACTGTCTCCAGCATGCAGAGACAGAGAGGGGGCCAGAGCACTACTGTTGGCAGCAGCTGCCTGGGGCCCGGTGTGTGTGCCACTGTTCACAGGGCCCTAGATTCACTGGGGCCCGGTAGGGCCCTCCCCTCACTGATGCCCTATCGGTGGCTCTGGTGGGAACACCCTCATAGGGTCACATTAGCCAAGCGCTTTACAAATTGTTGTCAATTTGAAAGACGCTCAGAATCACTCTTGGTGTGCACCAGCCCTCCCTCATTCACCTTTCTTTCCCTCTTCCCCTAGTGCTGGCTGTAGCTTCTTGTGTCATACAGGAAAGCTAAATAAAAGTGCAATCCTAGTTTTCATCATTTTTTGGTATACAGGATCTTCGAACAAAAGGGTAAAGAAGCAAGGCTTACCAGATTCCAACAACCCACATTATAAGGTTGTAAACGAGTTTGATAGGTGGTCCGCAGAACTTTCAAATGGTGTCGTTTCACCAGCGATGTTGCACACTACAGATTCCTCCGGAATATAGTAGATATCCTGAGATTGCAGAGACTCACCAAAGGGGAGTCCAGTAGGATAGTGACATGAAAGAGATATACGGCACATCTAAGTGTAAACCGTCTTTATTACATAACAAGTAAAACAATTAAAAACAAGGATAAAGGAAAACTCACAGACGGGGCCCGTGCACTGGGAACCCCGAAAAAGTAGCGCGCATAAAATGGTCAATAGAAGACCTCAAATAAAATGGTGCCGCCTGTCGCCTTCCCGACCGGTTTCGCAATCTTGCGTCATCAGGGGAGAAAGGCGACCAGGCGGCCAGCACCAACTTTATAACATTTTTGAATTAAAAAGTGGGAGTGGTTAGGCTCCACCTTATTCAGACTACACTAGTCAAAGGCAGAAAGCATCAAACATGAAATAAAACATTGTGACAAATTGCATTGTGTCAGAGAGACAGTAGCAAAAGATCTCTCAGATAGTGTGAATAAAAAGAGGTGAATGCAATATTACCTGCATATTCAATTCGTAGTAGGCTAGTTAAGGCTAAATTAAAAGCTAGATTGATTACTCTGCCCTAGGGCATATCTTTCCTATGTAAAAACTTCTTTCTAGATGAAAAGCAGGCACTTCCTGTACCAGAAGTAGTCACTGGAACTCAGGAAGTAGCCTTGCACTCCACCAGGGTCAAGTGGAGCACAAGTTCTTCCTGTGAAGGGGAAAAAAAAAAAAGAAAAATCCAATGCGTATGCAATGACGCATACGATCATAAAAACGTAAACAATGAAGCACATAGCAGTGCAGTGCGGCTATAAATATGCATGAAGTGTACTCAGGTGTGCAATGAAAAGCGCGTCTAATGTACTATACTAAGAAGGTGCATAAATCTGTATGCATAGTAAAAACAATGAAATGATAAAACAGCCTCCATGGGAGCTCCAGGGACCTTAAGTGGTGAAAGTGAAGAACATCCATAGTGATCATGCAAGACAGATCCCATAGGTATCCGATAGATGGAAATTATGCAAAGTTATGCAAATGTATATACACAGCAGTGTAATGCGGCTATGATTACGCATAAAGACTACTTAAGCGTGCCATAAAGAGCACATCTAAAGTAAAAGCGGTCTCTACTACAATGTAGAACACGCATGCGGCGAAGCATAAAACAACAAAAAGCGCACATAGGGACAAAAATCCACTGCGAGCATCTAAACCGACATATGGAACAATAAACAAAAATAATTGATCTTATGCTGCAATGAAGTCGCATTTAGTTAAAATAAACAATAAAAAAAAAAATGCAATGCGTATGCAGTGACGCATACGATCATAAAAGCGTAAACAATGAAGCACATAGCAGTGCAGTGCGACTACACATATGCATGAAGTGTGCTTAGGTGTGACATGAAAAGCACGTCTAATATACTGTACTAAGAAGGTGCATAAATCTGTATGTATAGTGGAGACAATGAAATGATAGAACAGCCTCCGTGGGAGCTCTGGGGACCTCAAGTGGTGAAAGTGAGGAGCATCCATAGTGATCATGCAAGACAGATCCCATAGGTATCCGATAAATGGAAATTATGCAAAATTATGCAAATTCATATACTCAGCCGTGTAGTGCGGCTATGATTATGCATAGAAAACTCCATGCACCGATAACAGAGGACAACAGAAAGCACTCTGTGGGGTAGGGAGCAACAAAGGGAAAAAGAGGGACCACGACCTCCCAATATATCCTATCAAAATTAAGAGGGTATATAAATTTGTATGCTTGGTGAAAAAACAGTGACAGAATAGAACAGCCTCAAATGGAGCTCCGAGGGCATCTAGTGGTGAAATGAGAAACAGTCACAATAATCGTGCAAGACAGGCCCCAAAGGAAACAGTGAAATTTATGCAAAAAATTAAAAATTATTAAAAAATATTAAAAATGCAGTCAAATTGACCAGTATATGCGGGCCTTACAAAAAAGCATGCAAATGTATGGAAAATAAAAAATATGATAAAGCATTAAGAATTATTGATAAAACAGTTTACATCCAGTTCAATATTCAAACCAGCTGGACTGAGGGTATTCAGTCTAAAGATCCATTCAGTTTCTAATCTCGATATATCTCTTTCTAAATTTTGTCCCCTCCAGCATCTTTTAGTACCATCGATAACACAAAACTTCAAGCCTGAAGGGTTCCTGTCGTGATGGAGGGCAAAATGTTTTGAGACCGAATGATCCTTAAACCCTTTACGTATAAGGTAGACGTGTTCTCCCAATCTTTCTTTAAAGGTTCTAGTGGTTCTACCTACATATCTCAGTCCACAAGGACATTCTAAAAGATAAACTATATGTGTGCTTTCGCATGTGAAAAGATGTCTAATCTGCAGTGTGGGACTTCGGTGATCATTCCCAGCAAAGGAAGTAATTTTTCTGGGCATATTAATGCAAGCCTTACAACCTTTGCATTTCTTGCATCGAAAAAAACCTTTTAGGGGTAATAAATGGGCAGAGGCAGTTTTAGGTGGATCTATATGGCTATGTACAAGGCGATCTCTAAGATTAGGCGCTCTCCTGAAGATAACTCCCGGATTGTCCGCAAGCATAGGACCAATCACTGGATCACTCCTCAGGAGATGCCAATTCTTGTACAAAACTTTTTTTATGTCTTTGTGTTGGATATTATATTGAGTGAGAAAGTTAATGCCATTCTGTTTAGTAGTATCCACTGTTCTATTCCTCTTGGTGAAAGACCGGACCTCCTGACCAATCTCATCCCTCACAGATACAAGGTCTGAGGCCGGGTAGCCTTTATCTTTAAATCTAGAGATAAGAAGGTCACTTTGGATAAAATAATCAGTTTGGGAGGAGCAATTCCTACGCACACGGTGGAATTGACTCCTAGGTACCCCCTTAAGCCATGGACGATAGTGACAACTAGTAGTAGGAATAAAGCTATTTCTGTCAGTCTCTTTGAAAAAGGTTTTTGTAGTAAATTGATTGTTGTCAAGAGAAATCACTAAATCCAAAAAATTTATCTCTGAGGAGCTACAGACACAGTTAAAGACCAAATTATCCGTGTTATTATTAATATGTTGAATAAAGGGTTGTAAAGAATTTAAATCCCCCCTCCAGATGACCACCACATCATCTATGTACCTCTTGTATAACAGTAATTGAGGAAAAAGATCAGTTTTAATGAAGATCTCCTCCCAGCAGGCAAGAAAGAGATTTGCGAGGCTGGGCGCGTACTTCGCGCCCATCGCAACGCCGACTTTCTGTAGATAGTACTGGCCGTCAAACCAGAAATAATTCCTGGTCATAGAGAAATTAAGGCACTCGATCAAAAAATCGATTTGTGCACGATTGAGCGTCTGGCTATTTTCCAAACAACGGCGAACCGCTTCCTGCTGGATAACTGTATACAGAGAGGAGATGTCTGCGGCCATCAAGACACAGGGATCTGTACAAATCAAAGAATCCAATAACTCAATCAGATGTCCAGAATCTCTTAGATAAGACGGAATAAGGGGAACGAGAGGTTGTAGAAATTTATCTACAAATTCCCCTAAACATGAGGTAATGGAATTAATCCCACTCACTATGGGTCTACCCGGAGGGTGGAGGGGATCTTTGTGCACCTTAGGAAGATAGTATATAACCGGGGTTCTAATAAAAGAGGGAATAAGATAATCTGCCTCCAATTTATTCAAAAATCCTTCCGATTCACCTCTCAAAACTAATTCTCCCAATTCGTCATAAAAACGATTACCGGGATTGCCCCTTAATAATTGGTAAGTGGCCTGGTCACTCAACAATCTAGTCATTTCTTCCTTATAATCTGTTCTATCTAGAAGAACAATCCCCCCCCCCCCCCTTATCCGCAGGCTTAATAACCATATCTTTTTCCTCTAGAAGTAATGATAGGGCATTCTGGACTTCAATGTTACCTCTGGGTTTTTTTACCTCCAAAGCTTGAATGTCACTCAACAGTGATTTCTTAAAAGTTTCTATAGCATGATTATTAGAAATTAAAGGGTTAAAAGTGGATGTATTCCTCAGTCCACTATTAAATAGATTTCTCTCCAGACTAAGATCCACAGTATTACTTGTGGGAGCGGTTTTACTAAGAAAAAACTTTTTAACATTAAGCTTGCGTATAAATTTGTGAGCATCAATAAACAAGTCAAATTTATTCAATGGTTTTGGTGGTGCAAACTTGAGACCCTTGTCTAGAAGTTTCATTTCAGATTCCGTAAGAGTGTGTGAGCTCAAATTAAAGATACCTTCCCCTACTTTTCCTTCCCTTTCTTTTTTCTTAAGTTGTACCCTTCGTCCTCCTCTAACGCCCCTTCTAGCAGTGGGCTTTCCCCCTTTTTTTCCCTGGTGGCTGTCTTTGGATCTATAAAAGGGGTTGTCGGTTCCTCTTCAGACAACTCCAAGTCTGATTCAGAAAGATCCGAAAAAATCTCAAACCGATTTTGAACAGGAATAGGTTTACGCTCAGGTGGTGGGGGATAGTTTTTAAAGGGTTTAGGAATCCATTGTTTGAGAGGTTTTGGTCTCCTAGGTATAAAATAGGGAGATGGATTATTGGGTACAAAATCCCGTGGGTAATATTCCTCCGGACGGCCACCATCTTCTAATGGATGTATGGGCCTTTGGTAGTCCCTATCCTGATTGGGGCGAACCGGAGGTCTGTAAGGTCTAGGGGGGCTTCTATCACGAGGTGGACGAGGGTTTTCATAGTATCTTGGGGGAGGTGGTTCATACCTCGGTCTGTATGGGGGTACATAAGGTTTAGGGTATGGGTGAGGTATCTGACGCGGTGGTTGACATGGTGGGTCATATCCATTATTATGAATGTGCCTAGGCGGATGCCTGGGAGGAGGAGGGGGAGGGGGCCTAGGCAGAGACTTAGGAGGGGGATGGGAAAGAGGGGGCCTCTTTTTTGGATCCGGACAGGGAGTAATGCCGGTGTCCGTGGGTTTATCCACTGGATCACCATCTTTTCCATTTGTATTCTGCCATTTGAAAACAATTCCTTTCTTATAATCCATAAAATCCCTTTGATATTTCTTTTGTTTTTTCTTTTTAATATCATTATCCATTTTGCGTAAATATCCCTGTAAGTCATCAGAAAGAGCATCATACTCCTCTGAGTCCTTAAAGGGATTTAATTTATTCTGAATCTGGTCAATATCTTTATTGAACATATTTAATCTTTTCTTTTTACCTTCTATTAGTATTTCCAACAATTCTTTACTACATTTTTTAAAAAAGGTCGTAAATTTCTCATCAGAGATGGTAATTTGCTCCTGTTCATTAGGAATAAATTCCTATCTCAATCTTCTCGGGGCTAGGCCATCCTTGTTGTATCTCTCGAGTGTGACAATCTCCCACCAGAGAGAGAGTTTTTTCTCACAAAAATGGCTCAGCTCCTTAAATTGACCTTCAACATTATCCTCTGCAATAGGTAAAATCCGTTCTGAAAAGATGTGGTCTAAATCATAGTCTCTGCAGTCCATAAATTCAAATACATCCATTTTACCAGCCATATTGAAGGACTGACGAGTAAACAGCAGATAAACAAGCAATAGTTACAAAGCTAAAAAGGAACTCCAAGGCTGCTAAACAGTAGGACAAAGACAAAAATAAAAAACAAGTGTCAGCGCCAAGGCAGAAGGCGACCGCAGCCGAGAAGGACAATGTCCAAAAGTCCACACAAGCAATTCATTGCTTGTGTGGACTTTTGGACATTGTCCTTCTCGGCTGCGGTCGCCTTCTGCCTTGGCGCTGACACTTGTTTTTTATTAAAAGTGCAATCCTGGTGAGGCAAATACCTTTTTCCCTCTCTTTCAGCTTTTCTCTCCTCACCGTTTCTCCCTGTCTCTGCATAAGGCCTCAGACACACTATTAGGCCCCATTCATGCTAGAGCATTTTGCCGGTGATTTCTTCAAAACGCTCAGGTGCTAGCGCTTTTGAAAGTGCTAGTGTAATAAAGCCCTATGGGCCCATTCTTACTTTGGCGATTTGCACTAATCGCCACATATTGCCCAAAATCACAAAACACAAACACGTCGCCTGCACCATTTTCAGGCGATTTCCCGGCAATCGCGTTTCAGTGCTATAGAAGCGCTAAGCTTGATCGTGGAGAAATCACTGCACTGTCCAGTGATTTTTCCATGTAAAATCGCAAAAAAATCACTCCCGCAAAACACCGGCAAAAATCGCCGGCGTTTTGCACTTCTAAGTGTGAATGGGACCTAAGCGCTTTTCTGAACTGTTTTCCCGCAATTTTCCCATGATTTTAATGTAAGTCAATTTGAGCATTTTTTTTTAAAAAGCTCTCAGAAAGCTCTGATGGCTAAAAACGCTCAGAAAATCACTTATAGTATGTCTGAGCCCCTAGTATTTGTACGCTGTTGGTGAGTCGGGCGCCGGGAGTGCCAAATGATGGCTCTTCCTACTATTCCCCCTCCAAGTTGTCGCAACTCTGTGGGAGGTGTAATTTGGGGTACAGCGATCACCAGAACCCTGAATTTTCCTTACACGCTCCACGCAGCATATTATTGCTGCTATGGGGCTCCTGATTTGGGTAGCCGGTGCTGAGCGCCATGCACCAAAACCACCTGCTTTGCTTTCTCTCTCCTCTCTCCAATCTTGTTATTAGAAACCATAATCTAAAGCTGGCCATACATGCATCAATTGTTACTGACAGATTATTTCACTATGATCGAATCATAATGGCTTTTTCACCTGTCAGTACTGAGTATGGATGTGGCCTATAGGGTTTCATACTATAGTGGGTCGTGTGCAGGCAGTGATGCACTGCCAATGACCACCAAAAAGGCAAGGATGTTGGGGGGGGGGGGGGGGGGTGAAAACAGTGATGGAAGGAGGGGTACTGAAACTTTGGAAATTAGCATTAGCGAGGTAGGAATCATGGTGCCAGCAGGGAGGTCAGTACAGATGTGTTACCTGACTGAGGGAGATGGTGGTCTGGTAAAGGGGGAGGGGATATCTGAGATGGAAGAGGGGCATATTTGAGGGATTAGTAGAGATGGTGGCAAAGGGGAGGACATAAGGGGGGGGGGGGGGTTGAAGGAATGAGCCTTGGGGAATTAAAGTGGCCATACATCTGTTGACATCTAGCTACCTATACCGGGGGATGACAGATGGCTATATATACTGGGGGGTCACTTGGCTACCTATACTGGGGGAACATCTGGCTACATTTACTGGGGGTTATCTTGCTATCTATTCTGGGGGACATAGGCTACTACCTATAGTAGGGGGACATACAACTACCTATACTGCAGGGACATCCGGTCACCTACTGTATACTGGGGGGCATCCTTTTAACAGAGTGGCTAAGGAGGAGGGCCCCAAATTTATTGCTCTGCTTGGGGCCCTGTGTGGTCTCAATCCAGCTCTGCTCTGACCTGTTAACCCCCCTGGCGGTATTCACGAGCAGAGCTCGGGCTGACTGGCACATGTCAGGAGCGGTAAGCCCGAGCTCTGCTCGTTTGAGCAAAATCAGTGGCTGCAGCTAATTCCTGGGTCCCGCGCGCGATCAACGCTTGTCAGTGGGACCCAGGCTTCTTCCCCCCGGAGTCCCCATTACCTTCTGATCTTCCGCGACCCGGCGGCCAATTAGCTGGGAGGACGCACGTCGTGACGTCGTAGGCGGCGAAGAGGGTTAAAAAAACAAAGTGCCTGCAGCCAATTCCTGGGTCCCGCGCGCGATCAGTGCTTGTCAGCGGGACCCAGGCTTCTTCCACCCGGCCGCCGGAGTCCCCATTACCGCTCTGATCTTTGGGGACCCGGCGGCCAAATAGCCCATCATAGCCAATCAGCGGCAGAGTGACGTAGGGGCAGCGTAGGGCAGCGTAGGGTCACAGGGGAGGGAGGGAGGGAGGGAGTATAGAAAAAAAAAAAACGCTTCTGATTGGGCCAAAACAGCATTGTATTAGATACAATGGGATTTTGTATTTGAAAAGTGGTCTCAGAAATAGATCCACATTCAATCCGCAGTTATCCAACAACCATTCGGTTGAAACATTTAAATCCCTGATTATTAGAGACATTGAAAAATTACCTAATAAGAAAGTTTGGAGTGAACGAAATCTGGATAAAGCATTAAAGAGACTCTGTAACAACAAATACCTCCCCTGGGGGGTACTCACCTCGGGTGGGGGAAGCCTCCGGATCCTAATGAGGCTTCCCACGCCGCCCTCTGTCCCACGGGGGTCTCGCTGCAGCCCTCCGAACAGCCGGCAACAGAGCCGACTGTAGCTTCAATATTTACCTTTGCTGGCTCCAGCGGGGGCGCTGTGGCTGCTTTCGGCACGGAAATAGACGGAAATACCCGATCTCTGTCGGGTCCGCTCTACTGCGCAGGCGCCGGAAACTTGCGCCTGCGCAGTAGAGCAGACCCGACGGCGATCAGGTATTTCTGCCTACTTCGGAGCCGTCAGCCGTCAGAGCGCCTGCGCAGGAGCCGGGAAGGTAAATATTGACGTCACCGCTGCACGGAGGGCTGCAGCGAGACCCCTGATGGATGGAGGACGGCGTGGGAAGCCTCATTAGGATCCGGAGGCTTCCCCCACCCGAGGTGAGTAACCCCCAGGGGACGTTTTGTCGTTACAGTTCCTCTTTAAAGGATTTAGCAAATGAGAAACAAATAACTATTAAGCCAGCAGATAAGGGAGGTGGGGTGGTTGTCATGGACACTCCTAAATATATCAATATTGTAAATGAACTATTGAAAAATGTACAAACATACCAGATTATGAGAAAAGATCCAGGATGGAAGTACTATCAGGAATTAAAGGAACTGGTTAAGAAGGGGGTCCAAGGGGGCTTAGTTATGGACAAAGAAAGTAATTACTTGGTACCCTCATTTGTACGAACCCCTGTACTATATTGTCTACCGAAAATGCATAAAAACGCCACGGACCCTCCTGGCAGGCCCATTGTTAGTGGAATAAATTCTGTTACATCTCGTTTGGGACACTATTTGGACGTCTTTTTGCAGCCATTAGTTGTGAAGGTACCCTCTTATCTTAAAGACTCTAAGCATTTGATCCAGATTTTAGACACTTTTGAATTTTTAACACCATATTTTTTAGTAAAGGCAGATGTCTCTTCCTTATATACTGTGATTGAGCAGCAGGCAGGATTGAGAGCAGTAGAATACTACCTGAGGAATGCCCCAGATATGAGTACTGATATGGTGGATTTTCTTATTGAAGCATTGGACTTTGCAATGAGTCACAATTATTTTGCTTTTAATGGAACCTTTTATAAACAAACGAAAGGTGTGGCTATGGGGGCAAGGTATGCTCCGAGCCTGGTAAATTTATTTATGGCCAAGTGGGAGGACAGTTTTATATATAACAAACAACATGACAACTTGCTTTTATGGAAACGATTTATAAATTATATATTTTTTATCTGGAAAGGAGATCAGGCATCATTGAAAGATTTTATTATGTTTATTAACCTTAACAATGACAATCTTGTTTTTAACTGTGAATATAGCATAGAAAAAGTGAATTTTTTAGATCTAGTCATCACTAATGAGGCAAAGAAATGTAGCTCATCCACCTTTTTCAAACCTACAGACCGGAATAGCTACATCCCTCTAGGGAGTTGCCATCACCCTAGTTGGCTTAAAGCCATACCATCGGGAAAACTTTTAAGGGTGTTTAGGACCTGCACCCATCCCAAGGATTTCGTGAGACAGTCGGATGTGCTAATTGACAGGTTTGTTGAAAAAGGGTACGAGTATGAACTTTTGGTACAACTACGAGACGAAATTGGTTCAAGGAACAGAGTGGACCTGATTAAGGGACGGGACCTAGAAAAAGAAAAAGTAGAAGAGAAAGAGGAGATTTCGTACATATGTGCCTTCATAACTGATTTCAATATGCAACATAGGGATATAAAAAAACTAATTCATAAACATTGGCCCATTCTAAAATTAGATCCTGACCTTACTGGGCTAATAAGTGACAAACCCCAAGTAATTTTTAGGAGAGCACCAAATTTGCAAAATCAGATTACAAGTAGCACTTTATACAAACAACCTGTGAGTAACCCCACCTTTTTGGAGTTGGAAGGTTTTTATAAGTGTAAAAAATGCTTTGGGTGCCGTGCATGTACTAATCAACCGAGGAAAATTGCAAGTTTTAGCAGCAATTTTTCAGGAGAAACGTTTAAAATTAGATGTTTTTTGAATTGTAACAGTACATACGTTGTATACTTATTGGAGTGCCCTTGTGGCCTCCAATATGTTGGTAAGACTGAGAGAGAATTCAAACGAAGACTATACGAGCATGTATACAACATAAGGAAAGCCGAAATTGATCACTCTGTTCCGAATCATTTTAAAATTGCTCATAACAAGGACCTCTCTGGCTTAAAGTACTGTATAATAGACCAATTGAAACAGGACTGGAGGGGTCGAATAAGGATAGAGATTTATACAAACTGGATCTTCACTCTTAAAACTATGCAACCCAGAGGTTTGAATATTGACTATAACATTAACTGTTTTATTGATAATTCTTAAGTGTAATATTTAATTTTAACACTAGATGGCAGACTATCTGTTATATATATATCAGTATGGGAATTGGTGCAATATGCTATAGTTTTATGAATTTTATGTATATTTGAAAAGTTTTAGGTAATTAATTTAAGTTATTGGCGTATCTGTTAGATATATTGCTAATCTAATTATTAACAAGCATAGATTTATACTGTGTGAGCTGCGCTTGGCACTAACAGAACGGAGATGTTTTGAACTACATCTCCCAACTAGCAATGCGGCTGAGTCAATCAGCGCATTGCTGTGTCATTGCGCGCACTCGTAGCAAGGAAGGGAATCCCTGGTGACGTAGGTCACTCCCAGGCTCCCATGCGCTGTTACCATGTGTTGCCTGCTCACCAATCACAGCCTGAGTTTACCGGCAAGACGCATCTACTGGTGAATGCGCCGGTGTCAGCCTTATACGCCCAGTATAGGTTAGATAGGTAGCTGCCCCCAGTATAGGTTAGATAGGTAGGTGCCCCCAGTGTAGATTAGATAGGTAGCTGCCCCCCAGTATAGGTTAGATAGGTAGGTTCCCCCAGTATTGGCTAGACAGGTAGGTGCCTCCAGTATAGATTAGATAGGTAGCTACCCCCAGTATAGGTTAGATAGGTAGGTGCCCCCAGTATTGGCTAGATAGGTAAGTGCCCCCAGTGTAGATTAGATAGGTAGGTGCCCCCAGTATCGATTAGATAGGTAGCTGCCCCCCAGTATAGATTAGGTAGGTAGGTAGGTAGGTAGATAGGTAACACCCCCCCCCCCCTCCCCTAGGTAGGTAGGTAGCCCCCCCCATAGAGGAGGGGGGAGCCGCGGGGAGGGCAGCCCGACCTCTCCCTCCCTTCCTCTCCGGGCACCCTCCGTGCTCCCCCCCTCCGATCCGATGCAGACTGCTAAGGGAACAACTCACCTTCCTGGTTCCGATCGCCGGCTCCTCTCACTTGCGGCTGGTCGCCTCTTCTACATAGCCGCTGATGCACAATAAACTTCCTGTTAAGCAGGAAGTTTATTGTGCATCAGCGGCTATGTAGAAGAGGCGACCAGCAGCAAGTGAGAGGAGCCGGCGATCGGAACCAGGAAGGTGAGTTGTTCCCTTAGCAGTCTGCATCGGATCGGAGGGGGGGAGCACGGAGGGTGCCCGGAGAGGAAGGGAGGGAGAGGTCGGGCTGCCCTCCCCGCGGCTCCCCCCTCCATCACGGCGGCCACACGGGCATGTTTGCCCCATCACCCCCAGCAGCGCACCAGGGGGCGGAGCGAGACGTACCCAGCCGGGGCCCTGCAGTTGCGGCCAGGTCAGGTGGCACGAGCGCCCCCTGGAAGCCGGCGCCCTGAGCGATCGCACCGGTCGCTCAGGTCAAAGGCCGGCCCTGCACAGGAGGCTGGGAGACAGGACACATGGAGACACAGGAAGCAGGGAGACAAGAGACAGGAGGGCAGGGGAACACAGGAGACAGGAGGGCAGGGGAACACAGGAGACAGGAGGGCAGGGAAACACAGGAGGCAGGGAGACAGGACACAGGAGGCAATGAGACAAGAGACAGGAGGGCAGGGGAACACAGGAGGCATGGAGACAGGAGGGCAGGGGGAACACAGCACAGAGCAGTACTAACTCACCAAAAGCATTGCTGTAGCAAGCAGTGGCAGCATCCCCTCTTTCTTCCTGCTGGGGTCCAATGCACTGCACCATGGTAGGCTGACCATGCCAGGCAGATGTCTCCCCAGCTCCAGGCCCTGCCCCTCTTCCTGTTTCTTCTCTGGGCTCTTTGCAAAAGGGGCGGAGCTACACAGAGCTCAGCTAGACAGAGTCCCGGAGCACAGTGATGATGCGATAAGCATCCTCCGCCGGGGCTCTGAGTGCTGCGTGTATGTGCACTCACTGCACTGTCTCCAGCATGCAGAGACAGAGAGGGGGCCAGAGCACTACTGTTGGCAGCAGCTGCCTGGGGCCCGGTGTGTGTGCCACTGTTCACAGGGCCCTAGATTCACTGGGGCCCGGTAGGGCCCTCCCCTCACTGATGCCCTATCGGTGGCTCTGGTGGGAACACCCTCATAGGGTCACATTAGCCAAGCGCTTTACAAATTGTTGTCAATTTGAAAGACGCTCAGAATCACTCTTGGTGTGCACCAGCCCTCCCTCATTCACCTTTCTTTCCCTCTTCCCCTAGTGCTGGCTGTAGCTTCTTGTGTCATACAGGAAAGCTAAATAAAAGTGCAATCCTAGTTTTTATCATTTTTTGGTATACAGGATCTTCGAACAAAAGGGTAAAGAAGCAAGGCTTACCAGATTCCAACAACCCACATTATAAGGTTGTAAACGAGTTTGATAGGTGGTCCGCAGAACTTTCAAATGGTGTCGTTTCACCAGCGATGTTGCACACTACAGATTCCTCCGGAATATAGTAGATATCCTGAGATCGCAGAGACTCACCAAAGGGGAGTCCAGTAGGATAGTGACATGAAAGAGATATACGGCACATCTAGGTGTAAACCGTCTTTATTACATAACAAGTAAAACAATTAAAAACAAGGATAAAGGAAAACTCACATACGGGGCCCGTGCACTGGGAACCCCGAAAAAGTAGCGCGCATAAAATGGTCAATAGAAGACCTCAAATAAAATGGTGCCGCCTGTCGCCTTCCCGACCGGTTTCGCAATCTTGCGTCATCAGGGGAGAAAGGCGACCAGGCGGCCAGCACCAACTTTATAACATTTTTGAATTAAAAAGTGGGAGTGGTTAGGCTCCACCTTATTCAGACTACACTAGTCAAAGGCAGAAAGCATCAAACATGAAATAAAACATTGTGACAAATTGCATTGTGTCAGAGAGACAGTAGCAAAAGATCTCTCAGATAGTGTGAATAAGAAGAGGTGAATGCAATATTACCTGCATATTCAATTCGTAGTAGGCTAGTTAAGGCTAAATTAAAAGCTAGATTGATTACTCTGCCCTAGGGCATATCTTTCCTATGTAAAAACTTCTTTCTAGATGAAAAGCAGGCACTTCCTGTACCAGAAGTAGTCACTGGAACTCAGGAAGTAGCCTTGCACTCCACCAGGGTCAAGTGGAGCACAAGTTCTTCCTGTAAAGGGGAAAAAAAAAAAAAATCCAATGCGTATGCAATGACGCATACGATCATAAAAACGTAAACAATGAAGCACATAGCAGTGCAGTGCGGCTATAAATATGCATGAAGTGTACTCAGGTGTGCAATGAAAAGCGCGTCTAATGTACTATACTAAGAAGGTGCATAAATCTGTATGCATAGTAAAAACAATGAAATGATAAAACAGCCTCCATGGGAGCTCCAGGGACCTTAAGTAGTGAAAGTGAAGAACATCCATAGTGATCATGCAAGACAGATCCCATAGGTATCCGATAGATGGAAATTATGCAAAGTTATGCAAATGTATATACACAGCAGTGTAATGCGGCTATGATTACGCATAAAGACTACTTAAGCGTGCCATAAAGAGCACATCTAAAGTAAAAGCGGTCTCTACTACAATGTAGAACACGCATGCGGCGAAGCATAAAACAACAAAAAGCGCACATAGGGACAAAAATCCACTGCGAGCATCTAAACCGACATATGGAACAATAAACAAAAATAATTGATCTTATGCTGCAATGAAGTCGCATTTAGTTAAAATTAAAAAAAAAAAATAAATGCAATGCGTATGCAGTGACGCATACGATCATAAAAGCGTAAACAATGAAGCACATAGCAGTGCAGTGCGACTACACATATGCATGAAGTGTGCTTAGGTGTGACATGAAAGGCACGTCTAATATACTGTACTAAGAAGGTGCATAAATCTGTATGTATAGTGGAGACAATGAAATGATAGAACAGCCTCCGTGGGAGCTCTGGGGACCTCAAGTGGTGAAAGTGAGGAGCATCCATAGTGATCATGCAAGACAGATCCCATAGGTATCCGATAAATGGAAATTATGCAAAATTATGCAAATTCATATACTCAGCCGTGTAGTGCGGCTATGATTATGCATAGAAAACTCCATGCACCGATAACAGAGGACAACAGAAAGCACTCTGTGGGGTAGGGAGCAACAAAGGGAAAAAGAGGGACCACGACCTCCCAATATATCCTATCAAAATTAAGAGGGTATATAAATTTGTATGCTTGGTGAAAAAACAGTGACAGAATAGAACAGCCTCAAATGGAGCTCCGAGGGCATCTAGTGGTGAAATGAGAAACAGTCACAATAATCGTGCAAGACAGGCCCCAAAGGAAACAGTGAAATTTATGCAAAAAATTAAAAATTATTAAAAAATATTAAAAATGCAGTCAAATTGACCAGTATATGCGGGCCTTACAAAAAAGCATGCAAATGTATGGAAAATAAAAAATATGATAAAGCATTAAGAATTATTGATAAAACAGTTTACATCCAGTTCAATATTCAAACCAGCTGGACTGAGGGTATTCAGTCTAAAGATCCATTCAGTTTCTAATCTCGATATATCTCTTTCTAAATTTTGTCCCCTCCAGCATCTTTTAGTACCATCGATAACACAAAACTTCAAGCCTGAAGGGTTCCTGTCGTGATGGAGGGCAAAATGTTTTGAGACCGAATGATCCTTAAACCCTTTACGTATAAGGTAGACGTGTTCTCCCAATCTTTCTTTAAAGGTTCTAGTGGTTCTACCTACATATCTCAGTCCACAAGGACATTCTAAAAGATAAACTATATGTGTGCTTTCGCATGTGAAAAGATGTCTAATCTGCAGTGTGGGACTTCGGTGATCATTCCCAGCAAAGGAAGTAATTTTTCTGGGCATATTAATGCAAGCCTTACAACCTTTGCATTTCTTGCATCGAAAAAAACCTTTTAGGGGTAATAAATGGGCAGAGGCAGTTTTAGGTGGATCTATATGGCTATGTACAAGGCGATCTCTAAGATTAGGCGCTCTCCTGAAGATAACTCCCGGATTGTCCGCAAGCATAGGACCAATCACTGGATCACTCCTCAGGAGATGCCAATTCTTGTACAAAACTTTTTTTATGTCTTTGTGTTGGATATTATATTGAGTGAGAAAGTTAATGCCATTCTGTTTAGTAGTATCCACTGTTCTATTCCTCTTGGTGAAAGACCGGACCTCCTGACCAATCTCATCCCTCACAGATACAAGGTCTGAGGCCGGGTAGCCTTTATCTTTAAATCTAGAGATAAGAAGGTCACTTTGGATAAAATAATCAGTTTGGGAGGAGCAATTCCTACGCACACGGTGGAATTGACTCCTAGGTACCCCCTTAAGCCATGGACGATAGTGACAACTAGTAGTAGGAATAAAGCTATTTCTGTCAGTCTCTTTGAAAAAGGTTTTTGTAGTAAATTGATTGTTGTCAAGAGAAATCACTAAATCCAAAAAATTTATCTCTGAGGAGCTACAGACACAGTTAAAGACCAAATTATCCGTGTTATTATTAATATGTTGAATAAAGGGTTGTAAAGAATTTAAATCCCCCCTCCAGATGACCACCACATCATCTATGTACCTCTTGTATAACAGTAATTGAGGAAAAAGATCAGTTTTAATGAAGATCTCCTCCCAGCAGGCAAGAAAGAGATTTGCGAGGCTGGGCGCGTACTTCGCGCCCATCGCAACGCCGACTTTCTGTAGATAGTACTGGCCGTCAAACCAGAAATAATTCCTGGTCATAGAGAAATTAAGGCACTCGATCAAAAAATCGATTTGTGCACGATTGAGCGTCTGGCTATTTTCCAAACAACGGCGAACCGCTTCCTGCTGGATAACTGTATACAGAGAGGAGATGTCTGCGGCCATCAAGACACAGGGATCTGTACAAATCAAAGAATCCAATAACTCAATCAGATGTCCAGAATCTCTTAGATAAGACGGAATAAGGGGAACGAGAGGTTGTAGAAATTTATCTACAAATTCCCCTAAACATGAGGTAATGGAATTAATCCCACTCACTATGGGTCTACCCGGAGGGTGGAGGGGATCTTTGTGCACCTTAGGAAGATAGTATATAACCGGGGTTCTAATAAAAGAGGGAATAAGATAATCTGCCTCCAATTTATTCAAAAATCCTTCCGATTCACCTCTCAAAACTAATTCTCCCAATTCGTCATAAAAACGATTACCGGGATTGCCCCTTAATAATTGGTAAGTGGCCTGGTCACTCAACAATCTAGTCATTTCTTCCTTATAATCTGTTCTATCTAGAAGAACAATCCCCCCCCCCCTTATCCGCAGGCTTAATAACCATATCTTTTTCCTCTAGAAGTAATGATAGGGCATTCTGGACTTCAATGTTACCTCTGGGTTTTTTTACCTCCAAAGCTTGAATGTCACTCAACAGTGATTTCTTGAAAGTTTCTATAGCATGATTATTAGAAATTAAAGGGTTAAAAGTGGATGTATTCCTCAGTCCACTATTAAATAGATTTCTCTCCAGACTAAGATCCACAGTATTACTTGTGGGAGCGGTTTTACTAAGAAAAAAACTTTTTAACATTAAGCTTGCGTATAAATTTGTGAGCATCAATAAACAAGTCAAATTTATTCAATGGTTTTGGTGGTGCAAACTTGAGACCCTTGTCTAGAAGTTTCATTTCAGATTCCGTAAGAGTGTGTGAGCTCAAATTAAAGATACCTTCCCCTACTTTTCCTTCCCTTTCTTTTTTCTTAAGTTGTACCCTTCGTCCTCCTCTAACGCCCCTTCTAGCAGTGGGCTTTCCCCCTTTTTTTCCCTGGTGGCTGTCTTTGGATCTATAAAAGGGGTTGTCGGTTCCTCTTCAGACAACTCCAAGTCTGATTCAGAAAGATCCGAAAAAATCTCAAACCGATTTTGAACAGGAATAGGTTTACGCTCAGGTGGTGGGGGATAGTTTTTAAAGGGTTTAGGAATCCATTGTTTGAGAGGTTTTGGTCTCCTAGGTATAAAATAGGGAGATGGATTATTGGGTACAAAATCCCGTGGGTAATATTCCTCCGGACGGCCACCATCTTCTAATGGATGTATGGGCCTTTGGTAGTCCCTATCCTGATTGGGGCGAACCGGAGGTCTGTAAGGTCTAGGGGGGCTTCTATCACGAGGTGGACGAGGGTTTTCATAGTATCTTGGGGGAGGTGGTTCATACCTCGGTCTGTATGGGGGTACATAAGGTTTAGGGTATGGGTGAGGTATCTGACGCGGTGGTTGACGTGGTGGGTCATATCCATTATTATGAATGTGCCTAGGCGGATGCCTGGGAGGAGGAGGGGGAGGGGGCCTAGGCAGAGACTTAGGAGGGGGATGGGAAAGAGGGGGCCTCTTTTTTGGATCCGGACAGGGAGTAATGCCGGTGTCCGTGGGTTTATCCACTGGATCACCATCTTTTCCATTTGTATTCTGCCATTTGAAAACAATTCCTTTCTTATAATCCATAAAATCCCTTTGATATTTCTTTTGTTTTTTCTTTTTAATATCATTATCCATTTTGCGTAAATATCCCTGTAAGTCATCAGAAAGAGCATCATACTCCCCTGAGTCCTTAAAGGGATTTAATTTATTCTGAATCTGGTCAATATCTTTATTGAACATATTTAATCTTTTCTTTTTACCTTCTATTAGTATTTCCAACAATTCTTTACTACATTTTTTAAAAAAGGTCGTAAATTTCTCATCAGAGATGGTAATTTGCTCCTGTTCATTAGGAATAAATTCCTATCTCAATCTTCTCGGGGCTAGGCCATCCTTGTTGTATCTCTCGAGTGTGACAATCTCCCACCAGAGAGAGAGTTTTTTCTCACAAAAATGGCTCAGCTCCTTAAATTGACCTTCAACATTATCCTCTGCAATAGGTGAAATCCTTTCTGAAAAGATGTGGTCTAAATCATAGTCTCTGCAGTCCATAAATTCAAATACATCCATTTTACCAGCCATATTGAAGGACTGACGAGTAAACAGCAGATAAACAAGCAATAGTTACAAAGCTAAAAAGGAACTCCAAGGCTGCTAAACAGTAGGACAAAGACAAAAATAAAAAACAAGTGTCAGCGCCAAGGCAGAAGGCGACCGCAGCCGAGAAGGACAATGTCCAAAAGTCCACACAAGCAATTCATTGCTTGTGTGGACTTTTGGACATTGTCCTTCTCGGCTGCGGTCGTCTTCTGCCTTGGCGCTGACACTTGTTTTTTATTAAAAGTGCAATCCTGGTGAGGCAAATACCTTTTTCCCTCTCTTTCAGCTTTTCTCTCCTCACCGTTTCTCCCTGTCTCTGCATAAGGCCTCAGACACACTTTTAGGCCCCATTCATGCTAGAGCATTTTGCCGGTGATTTCTTCAAAACGCTCAGGTGCTAGCGCTTTTGAAAGTGCTAGTGTAATAAAGCCCTATGGGCCCGTTCTTACTTTGGCGATTTGCACTAATCGCCACATATTGCCCAAAATCACAAAACACAAACACGTCGCCTGCACCATTTTCAGGCGATTTCCCGGCAATCACGTTTCAGTGCTATAGAAGCGCTAAGCTTGATCGTGGAGAAATCACTGCACTGTCCAGTGATTTTTCCATGTAAAATCGCAAAAAAATCACTCCCGCAAAACACCGGCAAAAATCGCCGGCGTTTTGCACTTCTAAGTGTGAATGGGACCTAAGCGCTTTTCTGAACTATTTTCCCGCAATTTTCCCATGATTTTAATGTAAGTCAATTTGAGCATTTTTTTTAAAAAGCTCTCAGAAAGCTCTGATGGCTAAAAACGCTCAGAAAATCACTTATAGTATGTCTGAGCCCCTAGTATTTGTACGCTGTTGGTGAGTCGGGCGCCGGGAGTGCCAAATGATGGCTCTTCCTACTATTCCCCCTCCAAGTTGTCGCAACTCTGTGGGAGGTGTAATTTGGGGTACAGCGATCACCAGAACCCTGAATTTCCCTTACACGCTCCACGCAGCATATTATTGCTGCTATGGGGCTCCTGGTTTGGGTAACCGGTGCTGAGCGCCATGCACCAAAACCACCTGCTTTGCTTTCTCTCTCCTCTCTCCAATCTTGTTATTAGAAACCATAATCTAAAGCTGGCCATACATGCATCAATTGTTACTGACAGATTATTTCACTATGATCGAATCATAATGGCTTTTTCACCTGTCAGTACTGAGTATGGATGTGGCCTATAGGGTTTCATACTATAGTGGGTCGTGTGCAGGCAGTGATGCACTGCCAATGACCACCAAAAAGGCAAGGATGTTGGGGGGGGGGGGGGTGAAAACAGTGATAGAAGGAGGGGTACTGAAACTTTGGAAATTAGCATTAGCGAGGTAGGAATCATGGTGCCAGCAGGGAGGTCAGTACAGATGTGTTACCTGACTGAGGGAGATGGTGGTCTGGTAAAGGGGGAGGGGATATCTGAGATGGAAGAGGGGCATATTTGAGGGATTAGTAGAGACGGTGGCAAAGGGGAGGACATAAGGGGGGGGGGGGGTTGAAGGAATGAGCCTTGGGGAATTAAAGTGGCCATACATCTGTTGACATCTAGCTACCTATACCGGGGGATGACAGATGGCTATATATACTGGGGGGTCACTTGGCTACCTATACTGGGGGAACATCTGGCTACATTTACTGGGGGTTATCTTGCTATCTATTCTGGGGGACATAGGCTACTACCTATAGTAGGGGGACATCCAACTACCTATACTGCAGGGACATCCGGTCACCTACTGTATACTGGGGGGCATCCTTTTAACAGAGTGGCTAAGGAGGAGGGCCCCAAATGTATTGCTCTGCTTGGGGCCCTGTGTGGTCTCAATCCAGCTCTGCTCTGACCTGTTAACCCCCCTGGCGGTATTCACGAGCAGAGCTCGGGCTGACTGGCACATGTCAGGAGCGGTAAGCCCGAGCTCTGCTCGTTTGAGCAAAATCAGTGGCTGCAGCTAATTCCTGGGTCCCGCGCGCGATCAACGCTTGTCAGTGGGACCCAGGCTTCTTCCCCCCGGAGTCCCCATTACCTTCTGATCTTCCGCGACCCGGCGGCCAATTAGCTGGGAGGACGCACGTCGTGACGTCGTAGGCGGCGAAGAGGGTTAAAAAAACAAAGTGCCTGCAGCCAATTCCTGGGTCCCGCGCACGATCAGTGCTTGTCAGCGGGACCCAGGCTTCTTCCACCCGGCCGCCGGAGTCCCCATTACCGCTCTGATCTTTGGGGACCCGGCGGCCAAATAGCCCATCATAGCCGATCAGCGGCAGAGTGACGTAGGGGCAGCGTAGGGCAGCGTAGGGTCACAGGGGAGGGAGGGAGGGAGGGAGGGAGTATAGAAAAAAAAAAAAAAAACGCTTCTGATTGGGCCAAAACAGCATTGTATTAGATACAATGGGATTTTGTATTTCAAAAGTGGTCTCAGAAATAGATCCACATTCAATCCGCAGTTATCCAACAACCATTCGGTTGAAACATTTAAATCCCTGATTATTAGAGACATTGAAAAATTACCTAATAAGAAAGTTTGGAGTGAACGAAATCTGGATAAAGCATTAAAGAGACTCTGTAACAACAAATACCTCCCCTGGGGGGTACTCACCTCGGGTGGGGGAAGCCTCCGGATCCTAATGAGGCTTCCCACGCCGTCCTCTGTCCCACGGGGGTCTCGCTGCAGCCCTCCGAACAGCCGGCAACAGAGCCGACTGTAGCTTCAATATTTACCTTTGCTGGCTCCAGCGGGGGCGCTGTGGCTGCTTTCGGCACGGAAATAGACGGAAATACCCGATCTCTGTCGGGTCCGCTCTACTGCGCAGGCGCCGGAAACTTGCGCCTGCGCAGTAGAGCAGACCCGACGGCGATCAGGTATTTCTGCCTACTTCGGAGCCGTCAGCCGTCAGAGCGCCTGCGCAGGAGCCGGGAAGGTAAATATTGACGTCACCGATGCACGGAGGGCTGCAGCGAGACCCCTGATGGATGGAGGACAGCGTGGGAAGCCTCATTAGGATCCGGAGGCTTCCCCCACCCGAGGTGAGTAACCCCCAGGGGACGTTTTGTCGTTACAGTTCCTCTTTAAAGGATTTAGCAAATGAGAAACAAATAACTATTAAGCCAGCAGATAAGGGAGGTGGGGTGGTGGTCATGGACACTCCTAAATATATCAATATTGTAAATGAACTATTGAAAGATGTACAAACATACCAGATTATGAGAAAAGATCCAGGATGGAAGTACTATCAGGAATTAAAGGAACTGGTTAAGAAGGGGGTCCAAGGGGGCTTAGTTATGGACAAAGAAAGTAATTACTTGGTACCCTCATTTGTACGAACCCCTGTACTATATTGTCTACCGAAAATGCATAAAAACGCCACGGACCCTCCTGGCAGGCCCATTGTTAGTGGAATAAATTCTGTTACATCTCGTTTGGGACACTATTTAGACGTCTTTTTGCAGCCATTAGTTGTGAAGGTACCCTCTTATCTTAAAGACTCTAAGCATTTGATCCAGATTTTAGACACTTTTGAATTTTTAACACCATATTTTTTAGTAAAGGCAGATGTCTCTTCCTTATATACTGTGATTGAGCAGCAGGCAGGATTGAGAGCAGTAGAATACTACCTGAGGAATGCCCCAGATATGAGTACTGATATGGTGGATTTTCTTATTGAAGCATTGGACTTTGCAATGAGTCACAATTATTTTGCTTTTAATGGAACCTTTTATAAACAAACGAAAGGTGTGGCTATGGGGGCAAGGTATGCTCCGAGCCTGGTAAATTTATTTATGGCCAAGTGGGAGGACAGTTTTATATATAACAAACAACATGACAACTTGCTTTTATGGAAACGATTTATAAATTATATATTTTTTATCTGGAAAGGAGATCAGGCATCATTGAAAGATTTTATTATGTTTATTAACCTTAACAATGACAATCTTGTTTTTAACTGTGAATATAGCATAGAAAAAGTGAATTTTTTAGATCTAGTCATCACTAATGAGGCAAAGAAATGTAGCTCATCCACCTTTTTCAAACCTACAGACCGGAATAGCTACATCCCTCTAGGGAGTTGCCATCACCCTAGTTGGCTTAAAGCCATACCATCGGGAAAACTTTTAAGGGTGTTTAGGACCTGCACCCATCCCAAGGATTTCGTGAGACAGTCGGATGTGCTAATTGACAGGTTTGTTGAAAAAGGGTACGAGTATGAACTTTTGGTACAACTACGAGACGAAATTGGTTCAAGGAACAGAGTGGACCTGATTAAGGGACGGGACCTAGAAAAAGAAAAAGTAGAAGAGAAAGAGGAGATTTCGTACACATGTGCCTTCATAACTGATTTCAATATGCAACATAGGGATATAAAAAAACTAATTCATAAACATTGGCCCATTCTAAAATTAGATCCTGACCTTACTGGGCTAATAAGTGACAAACCCCAAGTAATTTTTAGGAGAGCACCAAATTTGCAAAATCAGATTACAAGTAGCACTTTATACAAACAACCTGTGAGTAACCCCACCTTTTTGGAGTTGGAAGGTTTTTATAAGTGTAAAAAATGCTTTGGGTGCCGTGCATGTACTAATCAACCGAGGAAAATTGCAAGTTTTAGCAGCAATTTTTCAGGAGAAACGTTTAAAATTAGATGTTTTTTGAATTGTAACAGTACATACGTTGTATACTTATTGGAGTGCCCTTGTGGCCTCCAATATGTTGGTAAGACTGAGAGAGAATTCAAACGAAGACTATACGAGCATGTATACAACATAAGGAAAGCCGAAATTGATCACTCTGTTCCGAATCATTTTAAAATTGCTCATAACAAGGACCTCTCTGGCTTAAAGTACTGTATAATAGACCAATTGAAACAGGACTGGAGGGGTCGAATAAGGATAGAGATTTATACAAACTGGATCTTCACTCTTAAAACTATGCAACCCAGAGGTTTGAATATTGACTATAACATTAACTGTTTTATTGATAATTCTTAAGTGTAATATTTAATTTTAACACTAGATGGCAGACTATCTGTTATATATATATCAGTATGGGAATTGGTGCAATATGCTATAGTTTTATGAATTTTATGTATATTTGAAAAGTTTTAGGTAATTAATTTAAGTTATTGGCGTATCTGTTAGATATATTGTTAATCTAATTATTAACAAGCATAGATTTATACTGTGTGAGCTGCGCTTGGCACTAACAGAACGGAGATGTTTTGAACTACATCTCCCAACTAGCAATGCGGCTGAGTCAATCAGCGCATTGCTGTGTCATTGCGCGCACTCGTAGCAAGGAAGGGAATCCCTGGTGACGTAGGTCACTCCCAGGCTCCCATGCGCTGTTACCATGTGTTGCCTGCTCACCAATCACAGCCTGAGTTTACCGGCAAGACGCATCTACTGGTGAATGCGCCGGTGTCAGCCTTATACGCCACGAGATACGGTAATCTTTTATAAATTTGCCCAAAAGCTCAGTCTCCAGTGTTCCCTGACGACGGCGGAAAGCCGAAACCGGTCGGAACTGGAGACTGGGCAAACTTACAGATTCCGTGAGATTATTGTGTACTTGTATACACTACATGCTTGTTGTTACTAAGGGTCCCTGTTAAAAGGACCCCTAAAGTATCGTGGTGTTCACCAAGCGCTGTGGAGCTATATTTGGAATTTATGATACCTATTGTGGATACGATTTTCTCCCGAGCAGCTGGTGAAAGACACACAGAGGATTTATTGAGTTGGAGCAGCGCCTGTATTCTCTTCTAAGCGTGACTAATCTGATTTCTGCCTACCTGTTACCGATTTTTGCCTGGACTTTGACCATTCTTTCTGCCTTCTGCCTGGATTTGATTGATTACCCGTTGCCGATTTTGCCTGGACTTTGACTACTCTTTCTGCCTTCTGCCTGGATTTTGATTGATTACCCGTTACCGATTTTTGCCTGGACTTTGACTACTCTTTCTGCCTTCTGCCTGGATTTGATTGATTACACGTTGACGATTTTTGCCTGGACTTGGACTACTTTTTGCTTACTGCCTGCACCGACCTCTGCCTAGATTTACTATGGCATCATCCTCCAGAAGGCGTCTCACCGTGGAAGCGCTGGCGGAGTTGGAGGACAGCGATCTGCAGTCACTGGTGGACTCCAGTGACAGTGACGCACCTGGGGATCTGTCATCCGACCCAGATAGCGACAGCGACTCCATCACCAGCGAAGTTAGAGATGTCCGGGTTTGGTGCCCCATCGACCTTTCTCAGGCTCCACCACCGCCCCCATATTTCCCTTTTACTGGGGAGCCTGGCTTGAAGAAGGAGTGCGAGTGCAACCCCCTGGCATACCTGCAGCTTTTCTTCTCGGAGGCAGTTATTGAGAGGATAGTGGAGGAGACTAATCGCTATGCCACCCAACAATTGGCTACTCCTCAAGGACCCTTTTCCAGAAGCAGGACCTGGGAGCCGGTAACAGCAGCGGATATTTGGCTGTTTTTGGGCCTGATCATTCTGCAGGGAGTGGTCGGGAAGCCCCTGGAGAAATGGTACTGGCGCACGAATAAGATCATTGCGACCCCCTTCTTCGGTACAGTTATGTCCGAGTACCGTTTTTCCCTAATAATGAAATTTCTCCACTTTTCTAACAATGAAACTTTTGAGGCATCGACCCACCTTGCTCCAAAACTAAAAAAAATCTGGGAGGTCTACCAGATGGTGGTGGAAAATTTTAGGACCACATATGTGCTAGTGATGGGCGAACAGTGTTCGCCACTGTTCGGGTTCGCCCGGATTTTGGCCTGTTCCGGTTCGGTTCGGCACCCCCCGAACACCTCATGGTGTTCGGGAGGGTGCTCGGCCACGCTGCCCGAACCCGATCGTGCCTTCTTTGTTCGGCCGAACACAGCCGTGTCCGGCCGAACATAGCCCCCTATAGGGTCCCAGCATAAAGGGAGAGCATGCCCCGAGTGCGGAGGGGGTCGGAAATGCCCCCCACCCCTCCCCGCTAAGCTCTCCCTTTTGCCGGTACCCTATAACGTTAAATTTAAGCCCCCCAAAAGTACCTGAGGAGGAGGGCAGGAAGCGGGCAGCCGGAGATGCTAGGCGCTAGTACCATCTGGTACTTCCGCCCTCTCTTGATGCACTTCCTGTTTACATTTGAAGTCGCGTCAAGAGAGCGCAGAAGTACCGCGATGATGCGTACGAGGGTACGTGTCATCATGTAGATGACGCGTACCCTCGTTCATGTCATTGCGGTACTTCTGCGCTCTCTTGACGTGACTTCAAATGTAAACAGGAAGTGCGTCAAGAGAGGGCGGAAGTACCAGATGGTACTAGCGCCTAGCATCTCCGGCTGCCCGCTTCCTGCCCTCCTCCTCAGGTACTTTTGGGGGGCTTAAATTTAACGTTATAGGGTACCGGCAAAAGGGAGAGCTTAGCGGTGAGGGGTGGGGGGCATTTCCGACACCCCCCCGCGCTCGGGGCATGCTCTCCCTTTATGCTGGGACCCTATAGGGGCCCCAAAGGGACATGTTCGGGTTGGGTTCGGGGTTCGGCCCGAACATGCCGAACATCGGGGGCATGTTCAGCCGAACCACCCCGAACCCGAACATCTGGATGTTCGCCCATCACTAGTATGTGCCACAGAGGGACATCAGCGTGGACGAGAGCCTGATGGCCTATAAGGGGAGGCTGAGCTGGCTCCAATATGATGCTTCGAAGCGGGCCCGCTTTGGGATAAAATCATACACTCTATGCGAGTCAAGTACCGGATACATCTGGAGCACTATAATGTATACGGGAAAAGGCACAAAATTTTGTCCCAGGTTTAGCGAGTTTGGAGTGGCGACATCGTCTGTATTGTCCCTTCTGGCGCCTTTGTTGGACAAAGGCTACTGTCTCACCACAAATAATTTCTATACCTCCCCTGAACTGTCTGAGATTCTTATAAAGCATAAGACTGACACCTATGGCACTGTTAGGGCTAACAGGAGGGAGATGCCGTCGGCCTTTGCCAAGCAGAAGCTGAAGACTGGGGACATAGCTGCTTGGCAGAAAGGGAAGATGTTAGCCCTCCAGTGGCGGGACAAAAAAGATGTCTGTCTCCTCTCTACTGTTCACGACACCCCCACTGTCCCCACCAGAACAAGAGTAGGAAAAGATATTGCAAAACCGCAGGTCGTGGTGGACTATAACCACACCATGGGTGGTGTGGACAGAGCTGACCAGGCGGTGACCTTTTATCCTGCTGTAAGGAAACAGCAGAAAAAATATTATAAGAAGATTTTCCGGCACCTACTGGAACAAAGCATTTGGAATGCATACATTCTGCACAAGCAGGGAAGTGACAGGCCAGTGACGCACGCTGATTTCATCTGGAAACTGTGTGAATGCATCTGTCTAAGGTACCAGACTGCATCAGATGCCAGAGTTGGACGCCATGCCTCTTATGTAGTAAATCCGGAGCGCCTTTACTGGCCGCCATTTTATGGAATACATTCCTTCAACTCCCCAAAAAAATGCCCCAACTAGGACATGTCATGTATGCTGCAGCAAAAGCAACGAGAAGGGGAAAAGAATCAGGAAAGAATCACTATTCTACTGTCCAGACTGTGATGTTGCCCTGTGTGCAATTCCTTGCTTTAAAATATACCACACACGGGAGGTGTATTAGGAGTATATATGTACACTAGCCGACCCACGGCGTAGCATACGCCACATAAGAGGGTAGAGGGCAGGAAGGGGGTATTGGGCACAGCGTCGGGGAGGGGGGTTGGACCCCCCTCAACTGGGTCCCCCATGTGTGCTCTACCTCCAGCTTAAGCTCAGCAGGAACCCCCCCCCTCACCTGGGTCCCCCATGTGCACTCCCCCTCCAGCTAAAGCTCAGCAGGAACACCCCCCCCCTCACCTTGGTCCCCCATGTGCGCTCCCCTCTCCTGCTTAAGCTCAGTAGCAGCCGCCACTATTAGTAAGAGGCAGCGGGCGGGGATGACTCACCTCTTCCGTGTTCCATCGTGCGTTCCACTGCCGTCACTTCCTGCAATGCCACGCACTGTATTGGTGTAATTTGCCTTTTTAAAACAGAAGGAAATCTGCAATAATTCAGCTATAAGTGAACATTTGTGGTTATCCACAATGCACTGCTGCTAAACATGCAACTTACCCCTTTTCCCCCTTGGTAAGCCAAGCAAGCATCCAAAGCCGCTGGTGTATAGCAAGCATATAGCTTGAAATTTTACACAGTCATATCAAACCCACATGTAGACAGCCTGTTTCAGACTTTTGGTCCTCATCAGTACATAGCAGGGATTGATGTGGCTGTATGAGATAGGGCTTGGACCAGTACAACAGAGTAACCAAGCAGCTCAGGGTGACCCAAACTACTAAGAATGTATAGGAGGATAAAAGAGACCAAAAAGCCCTATTACTAAAAAAAAAGCAAAGCTTGGTGTAATTTTCCTTCTTAAAACAGAAGCAAATCTGCAATAATTCAGCTATAAGTGAACATTTGTCGTTACCCACAATGCACTGCTACTGAATATGCAAATTATCCCTCTTTGCCCTTGGTTTGATATGACACTACTTCTTCTTCTTGCTTGGACCAGCCCCTTCTTCTTGCTTGGACCCGCCCTGGGGGCAGGGCGCTACTTCTTCTTCTTGCTTGAAGGTTGAGGCACTTACTCTATTATATATATAGATACTGCATAATCTGCTGCCTTATTTATACAGTTTTCTTTCAGATTATTGATACATTTATTTACTTCAACAATTTTGTGTTCCTGACTTTTATTTATATGCAGAATGTCTACCACACTTTTATTCTGATGTATTTTGGTGAGTTAAGACTTAAAAATTGGAGGCCTAAAATTCATGAAAAAAAATGTACCGCTTTTGACTCCTAATTCCTGACAGAAATGCACCACCAGGGAGGTTAATAGATAGGACACACAGGATCCCGAAGCCCAAAAATCTCCCAGGTGACACTCCAGGAGATGTCCTTCTGCAAATGCATTTATTTCATACTAGCTGGTCGCCCGGCGTTGCCCGGGTATGTATTTGGCTGGTGTTGGCTCTGCCCACTTTTTCTAATCCTAACACACAATTACTCAATTACTCAATGACCTAGTTTGTGAGCTTTGTGGTCTATGGCATCAATAATTTGCATTGAAATGAAATAAATCTAATTGGCTGTGGCTCCAGCTCCTTTTCTGAATTTGAACCCCAGTCACCAAAAGGCCAACTGTACCAGGTTTGAAGCTTGTGCCATTAACAGTGCAAGAATGGCAGCAATGAAATATTTCCCCTTGAAAATCAATAGGTGAATTTTGACAAATGTCTTTTGTAGGCTCCACCCACTTTTCTGAATATTAATCGCAGTCACCCAGTGACCAACTGTGCAAAGACTGAGAACTTTACCATTGACAATGTAAGAATGGCTGCAATTTACATTCTGCCAGTGAAATTTGTATTTTTCTCCACCCACTGATGTTCTGATGTTCCCGGAGTATGTATCTGGCTGGTGTTCTGATTTGCTGTTTGTGGCTCCACCCATTTTCTGAATGTAAACCTTAGTCACCCAATGACCAACTGTACCAAATCTGAGGCTTGTGCTATTAACAGCGCAAGAATGGCAGCAATGAAATATTCCCCTGAAAATCAATAGGGGAATTTTGATTGGCTTTTGTAGGCTCCGCCGCTCCACCCACTTTTCTGAATATCAATCCCAGTCACCCAGTGACCAACTGTGCAACGTTTGAGAACCCTACCATTAACAGTGTAAGAATGGCTGCAGTTTACATTTTTACAGTGAAATTTGTAATTGTTTCTGCGCACTGATGACCCGGTGTTGCCCAGTTATGTATTTGGCTGGTGTTCGCTAGGGCCCCTTTTTCTAACCCGAATACACAATTACTTAATGACCAAGTTTGTAAGCTTTGCAGTCTTTGTCATCTCTAATTTTCATTGAAATGAAATAAATCTGATTGGCTGTTTATGGCTCCACCCCCTTTTCTGAATTTGAACCCCAGTGTAATGATCTGCTCTGCAGTCTGCACAGGCAGACTACTTTTTGACCATTTTTTAGGTTTGAGTGCTGCAGGTCTCTGGAAAAGAGACCTGTCTTCACTCTGCAAGTTTCAGAGTTGCTGTTCTGGTGAGGAATTTGCATCCACTTGTCATGCAATTTGCTTAGCTGCTTCCTTTGATGGCTTGCAGTATAAATACCATTTCTTCCCAGAATTACCTGCTGGTCATGAAGGTTTGTTCCTGCTAACTTGCCTGGAGTCTCAGCCCTCTGCTCATTATTGCTATCTTAAAGTAGTTATCCTTGGGAGTGCACTTGCATTCCTTTCTAGCTTAGTGAGGTCGTTATTATCTGTTTTGCCTTGTTCTGTCTTTCCGTTGCGATTGTTCTGTCACCAGCAGCGGCTGACAGAAAATCGCTCTGTCTGTTTGGATCACACCTGCACTAGCGTTAGAGGTGGTGGATCTCTCTGTATTCTGTCTTGGAGTTTAACCTCAGCTGCGGTTGCTGCTGGTTACTCCTTCTGTCTGTCTTGTTGTGCGGATTGCACTCGCTCTTGCAGAAGAGCAGTGGATTCTTTTAGTCCTGTTCCTGTGTACAGATCGCACTCACTCTTGCGGAAGAGCAGTGGATCCTATCTGAATTGTTCCTGTTGTCTGTTTGTCCGGAGCAAACGCTTGCTGTTGCCTGAGGTAAGGCAACTGATTAGCAAGCATTTCTGTTATTTGTTTGTTTGTGTTTCTGGGTTCATTTTTTAGACAGGGTTGGCGTGTTTTGTCTCTGTTGCGCTTCTCGTGCGGAGACCGCGCCATTAACGTGTTTTGTCGCTGTTGAGCTTCTCGTGTGGCGATCGCGTTTAGATAGTGCATTTGTTATTTTCTTTGGCGTTCTGATCATTATTGTTTGCTGTGTCTTTCTTACTACGTCTATGCTCTGTCTTTACTCAGTCTTGTGTCGCTGTTAGCAATCGCCATTCTTGCGATTGCTTTCCCACTTGATCTTCACTATTGTGTGTTCACCGTCACCAGGTGGCGACTAGATTGGTGGACATACATACATTCTGTCTCTGTGCTCTCTCTATCTCATTAGGGGCTATCTTGCCCTGTATTGCTTCCCCTCGTACAATTCCTATTTGGCGTCTGTGGCAGTGCAGAGGGTTTATTCCTCTGCACTCCACAGCTCCATCTGCCAGTGGGAATTCCCCTCTACAGGTGCATTGCACCAAAGCTGGGTTCTGTTATTCAGGCGCTTGTGGAGGACTTCCGCAGTGTCAGCGCACATCTTGTGCGCTGACCACGGAGATAATTCTACAGTCGTTACACCCAGTCACCCAAAGACCAACTGTACCAGGCTTGAGGCTTGTGCCATTAACAGTGCAAGAATGGCAGCAATTAAATATTTCCTTTGAAAATCAATAGGTGAATTTTAATTGGCTATTGTAGGCTCCACCTACTTTTCTGAATATTAATCCCAGTCACCCAGTGACCAACTGTGCAAAGTTTGAGAACCCTACCATTAACAGTGTAAGAATGGCTGCAGTTAACATTTTCCAGTGAAATTTGTATTTTTCCCCGCCCCCTTTTTGGTTATGGGAATAAAAAGTATCCTATACTTTAATCCAGGTAATGTACTATGTGTGTGCCAAATTTCATTCTAATCCGTTCAGCCATTTTTTCGTAATCGAGTAACAAACATCCAAACATCCGAACATCCGAACTTTCCCATCCTACTAATATAATAAATGGGAAAGTTCGGATCGGATGTTTGGACCGCAAAGCTCACAAACTTGGTCATTAAGTAATTAAGTAATAGTGTGTTAGGGTTAGGAAAAGGGGGCAGGGCCAACACCAGCCAAATACATACCCGGGCAACGGCGGGCGTCCAGTAGTGTTGGGCGAACACCTGGATGTTCGGGTTCGGGAAAGTTCGTCGAACATGGCCGCGATGTTCGGCATGTTCGGGCCGAACCCCGAACTCCCCGAACATCCCGCTTTTGGGGGCCCTATGGGGTCGCAGGCATAAGGGGGGAGCATGCCCCGATCGCGGGGGGGTCGGAAATTCCCCCCACCCCCTCCGCTAGCGCTCCCCCCTCTGCCCGCTTCCCCATACAAAAGTTTAATGAAGTAAAACAGTACCGGTCCGGTGCGGTGGTAGTGGCTGGGTGGCTGGCAGTGGGCGGCACTGTTTAGTGAGTGACTGAGGAGGAGGAGTCCGGAGAGTGACGCGTTGAGGGAGGCCGGGCAGCGGGCGGTTCAGCAGTAGTACGGTACTACTGCTGAACTGCCCGCTGCCCGGCCTCCCTCAACGCGTCACTCTCCGGACTCCTCCTCCTCAGTCACTCACTAAACAGTGCCGCCCACTGCCAGCCACCCAGCCACTACCACCGCACCGGACCGGTACTGTTTTACTTCATTAAACATTTGTATGGGGAAGCGGGCAGAGGGGGGAGCGCTAGCGGAGGGGGTGGGGGGAATTTCCGAACCCCCCCGCGATCGGGGCATGCTCCCCCCTTATGCCTGCGACCCCATATGGGGGCAGTATTCGGCCGAACAGGGCCCTGTTCGGCCGAACAGGGGCCCTGTTCGGCCCTGTTCGCGGCCATTTAGTAGTTCGGGGCGAACCCGAACTTAAAAGGCCGAACACCATCAGGTGTTCGGCCGAACTCGAACATCACCCGAACAGGGTGATGTTCTGCAGAACCCGAACAGTGGCGAACACTGTTCACGCAACACTAGCGTCCAGCTAGTCAGGCAATACCTGGTAATCAGTGGGCGGAGACAAATACACATTTTACTGAGAAAATGTAAACTGCAGCCATTCTTACACGGTTAACACTAGATTTACCATTTCTGCGCAGATTTGCGTAAATTCCCTGGAGCTCACACCTAGTAGCACCCCTGCTGAGTTTTTTAACATGCCATAAGCTCCATTGTTCTCTTTCTTTTGTTCTGAAAACACAACCATTACCTGTGAGGCCTTGCGCATTTGTTTACTCTACCTCACATCCCCCACAACCAGAGAGTTCTGTTCTTTGTGTGCCAGACTGATACTGTAATCAAGGGGCTTTTATTGGTGTTTCAATGTGCACTGTGTGGGTAGAGGTCATTGGGGTGCCCAGTGCAGTAGCAAGTCACTTGTGCTTCACTGCGCAAGCTGGACCCACAAAGTCTGCTAAGGTTTGTCATTGCCATAATACATATGCTATTTATATAAACCCACGACGGACAATTTTTTTACTTCACTGTCACTGTCGCACAGACTGCTGCAGTGCAAAACAACGCTATTGGGCACGGTAAATAAAGTCAGGTGTGAACTTCCTCAGCTTGCAAAAGACACTGCACAGCGAGAGGTATTATTATTATTTATTGTATTTATAAAGCGCCAACATATTACGCAGCACTGAATATTAATTTAGGTTACAGACAATATTTAGGGGTGACATACAGCAATATTACAATACAGGAATACAAGAAAACTAGATCACACAGCACAGTATGAGTACAAGGTAATGCTTAGTCAGTCACTGGATGGGAGCATGGAGATTAGGCAAGTTAGGTTCACTCAAATGCATAGCATGGGTTCACAGTAATGGAGGTGCATGATCAGGTCGGACACAAAAGGAGGAGGACCCTGCCCAAAGGCTTACAATCTAGAGGGAGAGGTAGGGACTCGCGAGATAGGGGACCAGAGTTCAGCTGTGGGTTTAGAGCAATTGTGAGGGGTGGTAGGCCAGAGTGAAAAGGTGAGTTTTGAGGGCCTTCTTGAAGGTGTTGAAGGAGGGGGCTGCCCTAATGGGTGGAGGTAGGGAGTTCCATAGTGTTGGAGCGGCTCTTGAGAAGTCCTGGAGGTGTGCATGGGACTGGGTGATGCGGGGGACGGTCAGGCGAAGTTCATTGGAGGAGCGGAGTGAGCGGCTTGGTGTGTATCGATAACGTTTATAGATATTGGTTTCGCGCAAAAAATCTCGTTTGCGCGCGAAAACGTTATCGTTTCACGTGAAAATTCACGATCACGCAAAACCAAACATTCTGTTTTCTTTTTCAGTGTTTCAAACTTTACAGAGTTTACAGTGTTTGCAGACCCAGTGTCCATCATCCCTGCATTTGGCACAGGTGAATTTTTGACATGTTGCACAGGTAAACCTGCTGCGATTCCTGCTGCAGCTCTCTTGCACCTGGCACTGTGTTGTCTGTACAGTCCCTGGCACAGCAGCTGCAACAGCTTCAGCAGCCCGCCTTTGTGCCAATATGGTAGGGTTCTCAAACTTTGCACACTTGATCATTGGGTGACTGGGATTAATATTCAGAAAAGTGGGTGGAGCCTACAACAGCTAATCAAAATTCACCTATTGATTTTCAAGGGCAATATGTAATTGCTGCCATTCTTGCACTGTTAATGGCACAAGCCTTAAACCTGGTACAGTTGGTCATTGGGTGACTGGGGTTCAAATTTAGACAAAGGGGTGGAGCCACACATAGCCAATCAGATTTGTTTAATCTCAATGCAAATTATTGATGCCAAAGACCGCAAAGCGCACAAATTTGGTCATTGAGTAATTGTGTGTTAGGGTTAGAAAAAGTAGGCGGAGCCAACACCAGCCAAATACATACTCAACCAATGTCAGGAAATCAGTGGGTGGAGAAAAATACAAATTTAATTGGGAAAATGTAAACTGCAGCCATTCTTACACTGTTAATGGTAGGGTTCTCAAACTTTGCACGGTTGGTCACTGGGTGACTGGGATTAATATTCAGAAAGGTGGGTGGAGCGTACAAAAGCCAATTAAAATCCACCTATTGATTTTTAAGGGGAATAATTAATTGCTGCCATTCTTGCACTGTTAATGGCACAAGCCTCTTGCACTGTTAATCACCAGTACCTGGTACACTTGGCCATTGGGTGATTGGGGTTCAAATTCAGAAAAGTGGTGGAGCCACAGCTAGTGTTGGGCGAACATCTAGATGTTCGGGTTCGGGCCGAACAGGCCGAACATGGCCGCGATGTTCGGGTGTTCGACCCGAACTCCGAACATAATGGAAGTCAATGGGGACCCGAACTTTTGTGGTTTGTAAAGCCTCCTTGCATGCTACATACCCCAAATTTACAGGGTATGTGCACCTTGGGAGTGGGTACAAGAGGAAAAAAAAATTAGCAAAAAGAGCTTATAGTTTTTGAGAAAATCGATTTTAAAGTTTCAAAGGGAAAACTGTCTTTTAAATGCGGGAAATGTCTGTTTTCTTTGCACAGGTAACATGTTTTTTGTCGGCATGCAGTCATAAATGTAATACATATAAGAGGTTCCAGGAAAAGGGACCGGTAACGCTAACCCAGCAGCAGCACACGTGATGGAACAGGAGGAGGGTGGCGCAGGAGGAGAAGAAGGCCACGCTTTGTGAGACACAACAACCCCGGCCTTGCATGAGGGCAAGAAGCGTGCGGATAGCAGGCTTTGTACCGCCATGCAGTCATAAATGTAATAAAGATAAGTGGTTCAATAAACAGGGACCACGCGGCAACGCTAACCCAGCAGCAGCAGACGTGATGGAACAGGAGGAGGCGCAGGAGGAGAAGGCCACGCTTTGTGAGACACAACAACCCAGGCCTTGCATGAGGGCAAGAAGCGTGCGGATAGCATGCTTTGTACCGCCATGCAGTCATAAATGTAATAAAGATAAGTGGTTCAATAAACAGGGACCACGCGGCAACGCTAACCCAGCAGCAGCAGACGTGATGGAACAGGAGGAGGCGCAGGAGGAGAAGGCCACGCTTTGTGAGACACAACAACCCCGGCCTTGCATGAGGGCAAGAAGCGTGCGGATAGCATGCTTTGTACCGCCATGCAGTCATAAATGTAATAAAGATAAGTGGTTCAATAAACAGGGACCACGCGGCAACGCTAACCCAGCAGCAGCAGACGTGATGGAACAGGAGCAGGCGCAGGAGGAGAAGGCCACGCTTTGTGAGACACAACAACCCAGGCCTTGCATGAGGGCAAGAAGCGTGCGGATAGCATGCTTTGTACCGCCATGCAGTCATAAATGTAATAAAGATAAGTGGTTCAATAAACAGGGACCACGCGGCAACGCTAACCCAGCAGCAGCAGACGTGATGGAACAGGAGGAGGCGCAGGAGGAGAAGGCCACGCTTTGTGAGACACAACAACCCAGGCCTTGCATGAGGGCAAGAAGCGTGCGGATAGCATGCTTTGTACCGCCATGCAGTCATAAATGTAATAAAGATAAGTGGTTCAATAAACAGGGACCACGCGGCAACGCTAACCCAGCAGCAGCAGACGTGATGGAACAGGAGCAGGCGCAGGAGGAGAAGGCCACGCTTTGTGAGACACAACAACCCAGGCCTTGCATGAGGGCAAGAAGCGTGCGGATAGCATGCTTTGTACCGCCATGCAGTCATAAATGTAATAAAGATAAGTGGTTCAATAAACAGGGACCACGCGGCAACGCTAACCCAGCAGCAGCAGACGTGATGGAACAGGAGCAGGCGCAGGAGGAGAAGGCCACGCTTTGTGAGACACAACAACCCAGGCCTTGCATGTGGACAAAAAGCGTGCGGATATAGCAGCAATGCTTTTTGCCGCCATGCAGTCATAAATGTAATACAGATGAGAGGTTCAATAAACAGGGCCCGGAAACGCAACACCATCCCAGATGTTCATTGGTCATGTTACTTGGTTGGGGTCCTGGAGTGTTGCGTAGTCATTTCCAATCCAGGATTGATTCATTTTAATTTGAGTCAGACGGTCTGCATTTTCTGTAGAGAGGCGGATACGCCGATCTGTGACGATGCCTCCGGCAGCACTGAAACAGCGTTCCGACATAACGCTGGCTGCCGGGCAAGCCAGCACCTCTATTGCGTACATTGCCAGTTCGTGCCAGGTGTCTAGCTTCGATACCCAATAGTTGAAGGGTGCAGATGGATGGTTCGACACAGCTACGCCATCTGACATGTAGTCCTTGACCATCTTCTCCAGGCGATCGGTGTTGGAGGTGGATCTGCACGCTTGCTGTTCAGTGGGCTGCGGCTGCATGGGTGTCAGAAAATTTTCCCACTCCAAGGACACTGCCGATACCATTCCCTTTTGGGTACTAGCTGCGGCTTGCGTTGTTTGCTGCCCTCCTGGTCGTCCTGGGTTTGCGGAAGTCAGTCTGTCTGCGTACAACTGGCTAGAGGAGGGGGAGGATGTCAATCTCCTCTCTAAAGTCTCCACAAGGGCCTGCTGGTATTCTTCCATTTTGACCTGTCTGACTCTTTCTTCAAGCAGTTTTGGAACATTGTGTTTGTACCGTGGATCCAGAAGGGTATAAACCCAGTAATTGGTGTTGTCCAGAATGCGCACAATGCGTGGGTCACGTTCAATGCAGTCTAGCATGAATTGAGCCATGTGTGCCAGAGTCCTACCAGAATCCTCATCATCCTCTTGTGAGCGTTGTGATAGTTGTTGTGATGCATCATAGTCGTCACCTTCCTCCTGGTCTGCTTCTGCTGACCATTCGCGTTGAATTGTGGAAGTCCAACGTGCACCGCTCTGGCCCTCGTCAGTGGTGGCATGAAATTCCTGCTCCAACTCCAGCTGTTCCTCCTCCTCTTCTTCGTCATAGCTGCTGGGGCCAGCGTTCCCTGAGGCGGATGGCCTGATGTTGGTACCATCACGCTGATCGTTTTCTCCTTCAGATTCCCCCAGTTGCATCATGACAGCTGTTTCCTTGATTTTTAACATCGACCTCTTCAGTAAACACAGCAGTGGTATGGTAATGCTGACTGAAGAGTTGTCACTGCTCACAAGCAACGTGGATTGCTCAAAATTTTGGAGGACTTGGCAGAGGTCCAACATGTTGGCCCAATCGGATCCACAGAAGCTTGGCAGCTGGCCGGATGCGCCTCGGTACTGCGCCGTCATGTACTGGACCACTGCACTCTTCTGCTCGCAAAAGCGGGCTAGCATGTGCAGCGTAGAATTCCAGCGCGTAGGGACATCACACAGCAAGCGATGGTGGGGGAGATTGAAGCGCTCCTGCATCTTGGCGAGTGCCCCCGAAGCAGTACTGGAATTTCTACAATGTTTGGACACTCGACGCACCTTCAACAGCAGATCGGGCACGCCTGGGTATGTCCTCAGGAACCGCTGAACTACTAGGTTCATCACGTGCGCCAGGCAAGGGATGTGTGTCAGCTTAGCCAACCTTAAAGCGCGAATGAGATTACTCCCATTATCACACACAACCATGCCCGGTTTCAGGTCCAGCGGTGCCAGCCACAAATCCGTCTGTTCCTTTATTCCCCTCCAAATTTCCTCCCCTGTGTGCTGCTTATCCCCAAGGCAGATTAGCTTCAGCAACGCTTGCTGACGCATGCCAACAGCTGTGCTGCACTGCTTCCACGATCCTACTGCTGCTGGGTTAGCGTTTCCGGATGAGGTACAGCTTTGAGATGCGTTGGAGGAGAAGGAGTCAGAGAGGTAGGTGCTGCTGTTATCCAGTGGGAGGGACGGCGGTGCAGCTGTTTGTGGCGTGGGCAACACCCGTGCCGTAGCAGGTGAGGAATCGCTGCCAGGCTCCACAAGGTTCACCCAGTGCGCGGTAAGGGAGATGTATCGACCCTGGCCGAACGCACTCGTCCAGGTGTCAGTGGTGAGGTGAACCTTGCAGGCAACGGCATTCTTCAAGCTTCGGGTTATTTTGCTGACCACGTGCTCATGCAACTCAGGCACTGCAGAGCGTGCAAAGTGGTAGCGGCTGGGAACCACGTAACGTGGGATGGCCACTGACATCATGCCCTTGAAGCTGTTTGTCTCCACCAATCGATATGGCAGCATTTCGCAGGCCAGAAGCTTGGCTATGCTGGCTGTTACTGCCACGGCCCGGGGGTCATTTGCTGGCAATTTCCTCTTGCGCTCAAACATCTCCGACACAGACAACTGAACCGTAGCGCTGCACACGGAAGGGCTGTTGGTTGTTGTGTTTGATGAACACTGGGAGACCTCAAGAGCACTACTCCGGAAAGTGACAGTGTCAGCGTCGTCTGATGTTTGTGAATGTTGTGAACCACGCAATGGCTGGGCTACTGCTGCTGCTGAGGCGGGTCTGGTGGTGAGTCTGGTGAACCCAAGGGAGGCAGTGTTGTTTCTGGTACCCTGTCCTGACGCGTTTGCCCAAAGAGTGGGATGTTTGGATAGCATGTGACGGCTCATGCTGGTGGTGGAGAGGTTGTTAATATTTTTCCCCCTGCTCAGGCGGGTCTTGCACACCTTGCAAATCGCCATGGTAACATCCTCAGTGCAGTCTTCAAAGAAAGCCCAGACTTTGGAGCACCTGCCTCCTTGCTGGCGATTTCTGTTTGCTCCTCTTTTGCCTCTCACTTGAACTTCCACGCTTGTGGTGCCTGAAATTGCGCGCCGCCTACCTTGTGGCACAAGGCGAACTCGTGCAGCAGTGTGTTCTTCAACAGACTCATCTGTGCTGCTGCTACGACGGCGATGTTCTCGTTCACAAACAAAATCTGGGTCTCTGTCCACATTGTCCATACCCTCCTCTTCCATCTCCTCAAACTCGTCATATGTCATTGTGGGCCACCGCCGTGGAGTAGAGCTCCCCACAACAACCTCTGCGCAGCACACTCCAACGTCGTCTTCCAGATCTTGTCGGCCGACCTCCTGCAATTGCAACCCCTCCTGCCCAAATTGCTCTGGGATTTGGGTTTCCGAGTCCTCTTCGGACTCGCCTTGTATTTCAGTGCGCGGTGCATTTCCCACAGTTAACGGTTGTGAATCCAGGCACAACATTTCTGGCTGTTCCTCCATTGACCTTTGAAAGGTGGAAGTTTGTTGGGCTGGGAATAGCTCCTGCGAATACCCCATTGTGTCCTGAGGTAATTCATCGGACTGGTTATCTGGCAGTTGTGTGCGTGGTGTCGCTGCCGGTTGTGTCAGCTTTGTGCCCACTGGCTCCTTGTAACTGGCTGAGGACTCGGACCTCGTGCGTGATGTGCTGGTGCTGCTTAACCCACTGCTGGACGCTTGAGAGGTCATCCAAGTAATTATCTGGTCCTGTTCTTTTGGATTTGTGAGGGTTGTTGTCCTGGACAACATGGGCGGTATTGAGTGGGTTTTCTTGGGTGCTCCCCTGTGGCCTGTACGTGAACCGTCAGGGGAAACACCTCTTCCCTTGCCCCTCCCTCTTTCACCGGATTTCTTCCTCATTTCACTTATCCTTACAGTACACGCTGACTGGCAGCAGTACAGTGGCAGTACAGAAATGCTATACAGTACCACTATTCCCAGCAGCGACACAGAGCACAATGCTATACAGTGACGGGTGAGCGGTGTACCACTATTCCCAGCAGCGACACAGAGCACAATGCTATACAGTGACGGGTGAGCGGTGTACCACTATTCCCAGCAGCGACACAGAGCACAATGCTATACAGTGGCGAACGAGCGGTGTACCACTATTCCCAGCAGACACAGAACAGTACACAGAATGCTATATAGTGTGGCTGAACGAGCGGTGTACCACTATTCCCAGCAGACACAGAACAGTACACAGAATGCTATATAGTGTGGCTGAACGAGCGGTGTACTACTGTTCCCAGCAGACACAGAACAGTACACAGAATGCTATATAGTGTGGCTGAACGAGCGGTGTACTACTGTTCCCAGCAGACACAGAACAGTACACAGAATGCTATATAGTGTGGCTGAACGAGCGGTGTACTACTGTTCCCAGCAGACACAGAACAGTACACAGAATGCTATATAGTGTGGCTGAACGAGCGGTGTACCACTGTTCCCAGCAGACACAGAACAGTACACAGAATGCTATATAGTGTGGCTGAACGAGCGGTGTACCACTGTTCCCAGCAGACACAGAACAGTACACAGAATGCTATATAGTGTGGCTGAACGAGCGGTGTACCACTATTCCCAGCAGACACAGAACAGTACACAGAATGCTATATAGTGTGGCTGAACGAGCGGTGTACTACTGTTCCCAGCAGACACAGAACAGTACACAGAATGCTATATAGTGTGGCTGAACGAGCGGTGTACTACTGTTCCCAGCAGACACAGAACAGTACACAGAATGCTATATAGTGTGGCTGAACGAGCGGTGTACCACTATTCCCAGCAGACACAGAACAGTACACAGAATGCTATATAGTGTGGCTGAACGAGCGGTGTACTACTGTTCCCAGCAGACACAGAACAGTACACAGAATGCTATATAGTGTGGCTGAACGAGCGGTGTACTACTGTTCCCAGCAGACACAGAACAGTACACAGAATGCTATATAGTGTGGCTGAACGAGCGGTGTACTACTGTTCCCAGCAGACACAGAACAGTACACAGAATGCTATATAGTGTGGCTGAACGAGCGGTGTACTACTGTTCCCAGCAGACACAGAACAGTACACAGAATGCTATATAGTGTGGCTGAACGAGCGGTGTACCACTATTCCCAGCAGACACAGAACAGTACACAGAATGCTATATAGTGTGGCTGAACGAGCGGTGTACTACTGTTCCCAGCAGACACAGAACAGTACACAGAATGCTATATAGTGTGGCTGAACGAGCGGTGTACTACTGTTCCCAGCAGACACAGAACAGTACACAGAATGCTATATAGTGTGGCTGAACGAGCGGTGTACTACTGTTCCCAGCAGACACAGAACAGTACACAGAATGCTATATAGTGTGGCTGAACGAGCGGTGTACCACTGTTCCCAGCAGACACAGAACAGTACACAGAATGCTATATAGTGTGGCTGAACGAGCGGTGTACCACTGTTCCCAGCAGACACAGAACAGTACACAGAATGCTATATAGTGTGGCTGAACGAGCGGTGTACTACTGTTCCCAGCAGTGACACACAATGACTGGGGGGGACCCTGGCTAGCGTGGCTGGAGCGCGAACTACCCTGCCTGCCTACCCAAAGCTAAACCCACAGACAAATGGCGGAGATATGACGTGGTTCGGGTATTTATTTACCCGAACCACGTGACAGTTCGGCCAATCAGAGCGCGTTCGGGTCCGAACCACGTGACCCGTTCGGCCAATCACAGCGCTAGCCGAACGTTCGGGGAACGTTCGGCCATGCGCTCTTAGTTCGGCCATATGGCCGAACGGTTTGGCCGAGCACCGTCAGGTGTTCGGCCGAACTCGAACATCACCCGAACAGGGTGATGTTCTGCAGAACCCGAACAGTGGCGAACACTGTTCGCCCAACACTAGCCACAGCCAATCAGATTTATTTTATTTCAATGCAAATTATTGATGCCAAACATGGCAAAGCTCACAAACTATTAAGTAATTAAGTAATTGTGTGTTAGGGTTAGGAAAAGTGGGCGGGGCCAACACCTGCCAATTACATACCCGGGCAACGCCGGACGTCCAGCTAGTATCCTACTAACCCTACTAATATAATAAATGGGAAAGTTCAGATGTTCGGATGTTTGGATGTTTGGATGTTTGGATGTTTGTTACTCGATCACGCAAAAATGGCTGAATGGATTTGAATGAAATTTGGCACACACATAGTACATTACCTGGAATAAAGTATAGGATACTTTTATTCCCATAACCAAAAAGGGGGCGGAGACAAATACTAACTTCACTGGGAAAATGTAAACTGCAGCCATTCTTACACTGTTAATGGTAGGGTTCTCAAACTTTGCACAGTTGGTCGCTGGGTGACTGGGATTAATATTCAGAAAAGTGGGTGGAGCCTATAAAAGCCAATCAAAATTCACCTATTGATTTTCAAGGGGAATATGTAATTGCTGCCATTCTTGCAATGTTAATGGCACAAGCCTCAAACCTGGTACAGTTGATCATTGGGTGACTGGGGTTCAATTTCAGAAAGGGGGTGGAGCCACAAACAGCCAATTAGATTTGTTTCATTCCAATGCAAATTATTGATGTCAAACACCGCAAAGCTCCCAAACTTGGTAATTAAGTAATTGATTAATTGTGTGTGAGGATTAGAAAAGTGGGCACAGCCAACATCAGCCAAATACATAAGCGGGCAACACGGGGTCATAAGTGGGCAGAGACAAGTACAAATTTTACTTGTAAAATGTAAACTGCAGCCATTCTTACACTGTTAATTGTAGGGTTCTCAAACTTTGCACAGTTAATTACTCGGTGACTGGGATTAATATTCAGAAAAGTGGGTGGAGCCTACAAAAGCCAATCAAAAATTACCTATTGATTTTTCAGGGGAATATTTCATTGCTGCCATTCTTGCACTGTTAATGGCACAAGCCTAAAACATGGTACAGTTGATCATTGGGTGACTGGGGTTTGAATTGATAAAAGGGGGTGGAGCCACAAACAGCCAATCTTATTTGTTTTATTTTAACACAGGTTATTGATGCCAAAAACCGCACAGCTCACAAACTTGGTCATTGAGTAATTGTGTGTTAGTGTTAGGAAAAGTGGGCACAGCCAACACCGGCCAAATACATACCTGGGCAACGCCGGGCATCCAGCTAGTTTATAATATTAGTAGGATTAGGAGAAACTTATGCAACAAATGAGAAAGCCACCTACTCTGCCCAACCAGTACACTAATTTAAAAATGTTTGCTGATATCTCCACCCCAGCAGCACAGAAATCCTTTCTTCCAATTACTAAACTCCTAAGAAGCAACCAAATCACTTATCGCTGGGGCTTCCCCACACAGTAAATTACCACTGAGCAAAATAAAATATTTGTGGCTAAAACAGTCGAAGAGGGCCATAACCTGCTTAAACTGTGACATATAAGTGACATTAACCCAGAGGAGCTGAACCGCAACTCCCAACAGCCTCCTTCATACTGCACAGAGGACTGGCAAGTAGTAAGCAAATCTCCAATTGGAAGTAAAGCCAGCTCTGCAGTCTCTTCTCTGCAAGTAGACAGTGATATCTGATACCCACATAATGGCTTACACTAGATGACATCTCACTGAAGCGGTGTTAATCTTTCTCACCCACTCTAGGGCATACATTTGAAATTGGCGCCGGGAGACTTGGGCGCAGGATACAGGTGATATATGGCTGATCCTGCTTCTGCACAAGTCCGGGCCGTGTAACTTACTATTCCCCCTCCAGGCCGCCATGGATAGTGGGGAATGATATAATTCGGCTTCCAGCAATTGCTGGAGGCCGAATTATTGTGTTTTAAAAGCAACTTCGGCTCCGTCTTCTGACGGCGCCGACGTTACTCACTGTGCGCCGCTATAGCTGTAATTCCTATTACAGTCTATAGTAGCGCCGGCTGCGCCCAAATCTACCTTCGCTGAAAAGCACTGCTCCGCCTCTATGAGCTTATATACGTGGCTGCTCTTATTGAACTCATGTAAATCTCAGAATTCATTAACTGTCTACCGTGTGTTTGGAAAGCTGCTGCCTCTGCCTATCAGGGCAATGGATTGCATCTCTCCCACACTTTCTCCTACCCCAGCACAACTTGACCAGTTTTTAAAGTTTTTCATTTCTTTACTGAAGTTAATGCTGGAAACTATTGTGTTATCTGACTATACTGTTACTTGTTCCATGTTTCTCTCTGTTGTATTATCTCAGAGATTCACACTCAAACCCCGCTCCCGATCTATTACAGAATATCTGCATGAAATGGAGAGGAATTCCAATAATTCTCCTTCTAACCTCTACAACCTAAGCTCAGATCTACACTCCCTTTATGAAAATTGTCTCCCTAAGCGTTAAGGGTCTAAACTCCCCATACAAAAGAGCCTCGATGTGGAAGCAACCCTTACAACTGGGTGCAGATAATAATAATAATCCAAACATTTGTATAGCGCTTTTCTCCTGTTGGACTCAAAGCACTGCAGCCACTGGGACGTGCTCAAGAGGCCACCCTGCAGTGTTAGGGAGTCTTGCCTTGAACTTCTTACTGAATAGGTACTTGACCTAGCCAGGATTTGAACCCTGGTCTCCCATGTCAAAGGCAGAGCCCTTAACCAGTACACTATCCAGCCACGAGGATAGCTCTCTATATACAAGAAACTCACTTCCTCAAATCCAAACAACCAAAATGCTCTCACCCTAAATTCGCCCATGTGTTTACATCATCTGCTGACTGTAAGAAAAATGGTGTGCTGAACGCTATCAGTCGAAACGTTACCTGTGAACTCATCCACACACAAGAAGACCCTAAGGGCTGGTTCAGACGGATGCTTGCGGAGCGTTTAGCGCAAGCATTGAGAACGTCGCAGTAAACACTCCCATTCAAGTGAATGGGAGCGTTTACACTGAGCTTTTGCGCGCGTTTGCACGATCGCGGTGTTCAGGTCCCGATTTTCGTGAGCGTTTGAGCTTCCCCTGGAAGCGACATGTAGCTTCCAGGGGGCGGCCAAATGCGACGGCTAATGTCCCCCTAGGGGAACAAAAAACATGACCGCATCGGAACGTGACACGAAGGCTACTGAAAGCCTGACCGTGCAGCCGCCGCAGCGCCTCCAAATGCGACGCCACGCACACGTCCGTCTGAACCAGCCCTAAAGCCTTTTGCTGACAGCTAAATTGAACAACACCAGGGATGGTCGTAGTCAGCCAACTTCGCTACGCTGGAACTACGCGTATTTTTACGCAAATACGCTTCGCAATCTACGGCTCCGAAATCAGCAACTTCGCTACGTTAGCATACCGTAGACTACGCGTTAAAATACGCATGGTTCACGTAGTGCGTAGCGTAGTTGATGCGACCGCTTATGCCCTTATGCGGAAAAATTTCCGCAATAATCTGCTAACTAGGCGCATATATAAACTAATATAAGCATACATTCCTCCATCTAATGCGGAATTGTATGCGTATAAAGGGCAATAAAATGTATGCGCATGCGCAATGATCCATATAGATGCAGTTACCGCACGCGTAGTTGACTTCGCAATACATACGTCAACTACGCGGGTGAAGCTTCGCATAGCGGGACTACGACTACGCGGAAATGCGTATGTGTAGTTCTTAAACTTCGCCTACGAACTACGATGCATAGTTGCGTACTACGATGCGTAGATTCGCGCTGGCGTAGTTTACGAGCAACCCTGAACAACACACTTTATACCATACTTAACATATATGCACCAAACACATCACAACCTGCCTTCATATAAAAGATGATTCATTTAGCAAAGAAAAATCAAAAGGGTAACTTGCTACTTATGGGTGATTTCAGCATAGATTCCTCTAACCCAAATAAGAAACAAGAAAAATTATGGTTATGGTTTTGCGCAACTTGACAAAGGCTGGTTCAGGCCGAAACAGCAGTCTGTCATTGCTTTTTTATGACTCAATAAAGTATTAGAGCTATAATACTCTGCTGTGGTGCCGGTCCTTTGAGGATTTTGATTGATGTAACCCCTTGGTACAGGGGTGGGACCGTGGCACACTTTTGCTTCCTGAGGGCGAGATTGGTGCTCCTGGACTTACGGATTTCTAAAAATTTTGTATATTCTATACCAAAACCAATACTTCTAAAATTAAAACAGAGTGAAAGAATATAAAAGAAAATAACTATATTGTTACCTTAGGAACTTGGCTTTTTAAATATGTATGCCATAAGGTTATGTTACTGTTATTTTTGCAAATAATGTTTTGCAATCATCGATAGTGTACAATGCAAAAGCAAAAAACACACACTTTATTTCCAAATACAATATTGTCACCATACATTGTACTAGGATCATAATCTAAATGTTGTAATAACCAGGATGGATAAGCAAATAAAATGTGTGGGTTTAACTCTTAGTTAGCGCTGTTTATTGTAAAGCTATAATGAATGTAAATGGAGAAATATTGTAGTTTTTTTCCTTATTTTCCCTTTAAAATGCATAGAAAATAAGGTGATTACTAGTGTTGATCAAACACCCAGATATTCGGGCTCGGGTCGGCTCGGCCAAACATGGTCCAGATGTTCGGGATATTCGGCCGAACACAGAGCCTGATTGAAGTCAATGGGGACTCGGGCATGCCTTCTTTGCAGGCCTGAAAAAACTTGCAAAATGAAGGAAACTTCTGCAAAATGGGTTGGAAATAGTGTGTGTGGGGGGCATTTACACATCGATCTTAGGCTCAGAATATAAACAGGGACTCATGTTTGCAGAGCAGTACACCAATTATACTTGACTGCCAATAAAACAAATAAAACTCCCAAAAAAGGCATCGCCATGCATTTATAAATGTTATACAAATGAGATCCTGAAAAGCTGTCCTAGTACCAATGAGACCGGCAACGCTAACCCAGCACACAGGATGGAAGAGGAGGTACAGGAGAACAAGGCCACGCTTTGTGACACAACCCAGTCATTGCATGAGGACAAAATGCACGCTTAACCACTTAAGGACTGCAGTCATAAAACCCCTGAAGGACCAGACACTTTTTTTCCATTCAGACCACTGCAGCTTTCACGGTTTATTGCTTGGTCATACAACTGACTATCTAAATGAATTTTACCTCCTTTTCTTGTCAGTAATACAGCTTTCTTTTGATGCTATTTGATTGCTGCTGTGATTTTTAGTTTTTATTATATTCATCAAAAAAGACATGAAGTTTGTCAAAACAATGATTTTTTTAACTTCCTGTGCTGACATTTTTCAAATAAAGTAATATATATATATATATATATATTTTTGTCCAAATGTATTGTGCTACATGTCTTTGATAAACAAAAAATCCAATAAGTGTATATTTATTGGTTTGGGTAAAAGTTAAAGCGTTTACAAACTATGGTGCCAAAAGTGAATTTTCCCATTTTGAAGCCTCTCTGACTTTTCTGAGCACCTGTCATGTTTCATGAGGTGCTAAAATTCCAGGATAGTATAAATACCCCCCAAATGACCCCATTTTGGAAAGAAGACATCCCAAAGTATTCACTAAGAGGCATGGTGAGTTCATAGAAGATTATGTTTTTTGTCACAAGTTAGCGGAAAATGACACTTTGGGACAAAAAAATAAATAAAAAAAAGTTTCCATTTCTGCTAACTTGTTGTTTTTTTTCAAACTCAGCGTACCCACGGTACTGTACCCGAGAGAAAAATTAGCTTCACTGCACTCCCATCATTGGGTATGGTTCGCATCATTGTTCGATTTTCCTTATTTTTTATTTTCTTTCCTTTTATTATTATTAATTCTTGTAATTAAAGCATCAATAAGGGGAATAATAAAGCCAAACCAAATATCTACAAATAGGTAATTTATACACTCTACATACAGATTATAAACTATGCAATCTGCCCCCAACCCAAATTGTTCTCCCCTTTGCCCCTACGCAGTACCCTTCCTCACCCGAGTTCTCCCCAAACGTCTCAACGAATCCACTTGTACCTCAACCCAAGTCTACATTTAAATCTTCGCCCCACCCCCACCTAAAAACCTCACCACAATACAATACCCAAGTAATGTCCCAAATTGGAGGTGAGGGTTCTTCTCAAAAGACGGGGCTCGGGTGAAAAAGTGAATCTGCGCACAAACCCTTATGTTCTTCTAAAATCATGCAGTTAAATGCGCAGGTACCCATGTATCTCTCTCATGAGATACCATCTCATGGGACGCAGCCACTTCATCCAACCCAACTCCCACTTCAAACATCCATCCATCCATCCCTTAATTGACCAGACTCCTCCAGACAATCTCACATTTCTGCTAACTTGTGACCAAAAAAAATAATGAAATCTGCCACAGACTCACCATGCCCCTTTCTGAATACTTTGGGATGTCTACTTTCCAAAATGGGGTCATTTGTGGGGTGTGTTTACTGTCCTGGCATTTTGGCGGGTGCTAAATTGTAAACACCCCTGTAAAGCCTAAAGGTGCTCATAGGACTTTGGGCCCCTTAGCGCACCTAGGCTGCAAAAAAGTGCCACACGTGGTATTGCCGTAATCAGGAGAAATAGTATAATGTGTTTTGGGGTGTATTTTTACACATGCTGGGTGGGAGAAATATCTCTGTAAATGAGATTTTTTTTTTCACACACAATTGTCCATTGAGACATTTCTCCCACCCAAAACACATTATACTACTTCTCCTGAGTACGGTGATACCACATGTGTGACACTTTTTTTGCAGCCTAGGTGCGCTAAGGGGCCCAAAGTTTTATAAATACCTTTAGGATTTCACAGGTCATTGTAAGGCGTTTGGTTTCTAGACTACTCCTCACGGTTTAGGGTCCCTAAAATGCCAGGGCAGTATAGGAACCCCACAAGTGACCCCATTTTAGAAAGAAGACACCCCAAGTTATTCTGTTAGGTGTATGGTGAGTTCATAGAAGATTTTATTTTTTGTCACAAGTTAGTGGAAAATGACACTTTGTGAAAAAAAAAAAAATCAATTTCAACTTTTGACAAAAAAAAATAAAATCTCCCCTCCAGAACAATGGCAGCGGCAGTGGCTGGCAGCGGCATCAGTGGGCGGGACTTACCTCCTCCTGTTCCGGCGAGTTGACGCTGTGCGTGCAGCTAGTCTGGTCTAGTGAAGACAAGAGCAGCGGCACGCACAGCGTCAACTCGCCGGAACAGGAGGAGGTAAGTCCCGCCCACTGATGCCCGCTGCCACTACCAGCCACCGCCGCAATCGTTCTGGAGGGGAGAGCCAGGAAGAGGAGCCCCAAGGTGAGGGAAGGGGGGGGGGTAACATCCGCCCTTCTTCGCTGCTCTGCCCAAATGCTCCTCACCACTGCGCTGCTCCCCTCCAGCTCCCCTCCAGCTGGCTACATATACTGGGGCCGCTATACACCTGGCTACATATACTGGGGCCACTATACACCTGGCTAAATATACTGGGGACACCTATACACCTGGCTATACTGGGGCCACTATACACCTGGCTACATATACTGGGGACACCTATACACCTGGCTACATATACTGGGCACATATACACCTGGCTACATATACTGGGCACATATACACCTGGCTACATATACTGGGCACATATACACCTGGCTGCATATACTGGGGATACCTATACACCTGGCTAAATATACTGGGGACACCTATACACCTGGCTATACTGGGGCCACTATACACCTGGCTACATATACTGGGGACACCTATACACCTGGCTACATATACTGGGCACATATACACCTGGCTATACTGGGGGCACCTATACACCTGGCTACATATACTGGGGACACCTATACACCTGGCTATACTGGGGCCACTATACACCTGGCTACATATACTGGGCACATATACACCTGGCTACATATACTGGGGACACCTATACACCTGGCTACATATACTGGGGACACCTATACACCTGGCTACATATACTGGGCACATATACACCTGGCTACATATACTGGGGACACCTATACACCTGGCTACATATACTGGGCACATATACACCTGGCTATACTGGGGACACCTGAACACCTGGTTTCATATACTGGGGACACCTGGCTATACTGGGGATACCTATAGACCTGGCTACCTATTCTGGGGACATCTATACACCTGGCCACCTATTCTGGGAATATCTATACACCTGGCCACCTATTCTGAGGACACCTATACACCTGGCTACCTATTCTGGTGACATCTCTACATCTGGCCACCTATTCTGGGGACAACTATACACATGGCTACTTATACTGTGGAAACCTATAGACCTGGCTAGCTATACTGGGGGTACCTATTTTGGGGGAACTGCTGTCAGATCTGTATTTTTGGGGAACCGCTGATGCCAGATTACATGTATTTTGGGGAACCGCTGCCAGATTGTGTATGTTGGGGGACCACTGCTGCCAGATTACATGTATTTTGGGTGATCCACTGCCAGGTTTCGCGTATTTTGGGGAACTGCTTCCAGATTATGTGTATGTTGGGGGAACTGCTGCTGCCAGATTGACTATTTTGGGGGAATATTATCTGTATTTTGGAGGAACCTCTGCCAGATTATGTGTATTTTTGGTGAAATGCTGTCAGATTACATCTACTTTTTGGGGATACACTACGACAGAGCTCAAACTTCCCCTGGCAGACCTTTTATACCACAGTTAAGGCCATGTATATTTGGCCCCACCCATGACCACGCCCATTCTATGCTTAACCACGCCCATTTTTTTGCCACGTCGCGCTTAGCGCAGCGCATGAGATTTTTAAGGTGAGTCCACTCACCTCTTTTTCCAGGACTAGACCCCTGGGTATAAGCATCTGCAAATTTTGATGACAGGTGGTCTATGAGGGGCCGAATTTTGTGGAACCAGTCATAAGCAGGGTGACCTCTTAGATGACAGGTTGTATTGGCACTGAAGTGCAGAAAGCGCAGAATGTTCTCAAATCGTGACCTGGACATGGCAGCAGAGAACATGGGCATGTGATGTATTGTATTGCGTAGACCAATAAGACCACAATACATTATTTTTGACTAGAACAATGTTAAGGAGAAGGCCCCAAAAAATATTACGTTTGGAAACTTGGAGTGGCTTCCACTGAAAAGGCTGGGCATAGTAGCTTCTTGGATTGGTGGTTGTGTATTGTGTGGCATAACGGTTGGTCTCAGCCACAATTAAGTCGTACCAGCAGTGATCAGGAAAAAAAAAATTCTGTCACTGCGGTGGGGCAGGTGAGGGTTTGGCCAGGTTATCAGTAGCCCACAGGAGGCAGATTAGGGCCTGATCTGATGGATAGGAGTGCTAGGGGGTGACAGGTGGTGACAGGAGGTGATTGATGGGTGTCTCAGGGGTGATTAGAGGGGAGAATAGATGCAATTGATGCACTGGGGAGGTGATCGGAAGGGGGTTTGAGGGGGATCTGAGGGTTTGGCCGAGTGTTCAGGAGCCCACATGGGGCAAATTGAGGCCTGATCTGATGGGTAGGTGTGCTAGGGGGTGATAGGTGGTGACAGGAGGTTATTGATAGGTGTGTCAGGATGTGAATAGAGGGGGGAATAGATGCAAGCAATGCACTGGGGAGATCGGGGGGAAGGGGAGGGGGGGTCTGAGGGCGAGCTTAGGGTGTGGGTGGGTCACTGAGTGCCCACAAGGGGCATATGAGGGTCTGATCTGATGGGTATGATGGGTAGCAGTGACAGGTGGAGACGGGGTGATTGATGGTTGATTGATGGGTGATTAGAGGGGAGAACAGATGTAAATAATGCACTGGGGAGGTGATCAAAGGGGGTCTGGGGGGCTATCTGAGGGTGTGGGGTAGCAGTGACAGGTGGTGACAGGGGTTGATGGGGTGATTGATAGGTGATCAGTAGGTGAATACAGGGGAGAATATATGTAAGCAATGCAGTGACGAGTTGATCAGAGGGGGTCTGGGGGGCTATCTGAGTATGTGGGCGGGTGATTGGGTGCCCGCAAGGGGCAGAATAGGGTCTGATCTGATGGGTATGATGTGACAGGGGGTGATTGATGGGTGATTGATGGGTGATTAAAGGGGAGAACAGATGTAAATAATGCACTGGAGAGGTGTTCAGGCAGGGTTTGAGGGTGATCTGAGGGTGTGGGCAGGTGTTTGTGTGCCCGCAGGGGGTAGTTTAGGGTCTGATTTGATGGGTAGCAGTGACAGGTGGTGACAGGGGGTGACAGGGGGATAGATAGGTGATCAGGGTGTGATTAGAGGGGAGAATAGATGCAAGAAATGCACTGGCGAGGTGATCAGGGCTGAGGTCTGAGGGCGTTTTGAGGGTGTGGGTGGGTGATTGGGTGCCCGCGAGGGGCAGATGAGGGTCTGATCTGATGGGTAGCAGTGACAGGTGGTGACGGGGTGATTGATAGGTGATCAGTAGGTGATTACAGCGGAGAATATATGCAAGCAATGCACTGGCAAATTGATAGGGGGGGGGGGGTCTGAGGGCAATCTGAGGGTGTGGGCGGGTGATTGGGTGCCCGCAAGGGGCAGATTAGGGTCTGATCTGATGGGTAGCAGTGACAGGTGGTGACGGGGTGATTGATGGGTGATTAGTGGGTGATTAGAGGGGAGAACAGATGTAAACAATGCACTTCGGAGGCGGTCTGAGGGCGATCTGAGGGTGCGGGCGGGTGATCAGGTGCCCGCGAGGGGCAGGTTAGGGTCTGATCTGATGGGTGTTAGTGACAGGTGGTGACAGCAAGTGATTGATGGATGATTGACAGGTGATTGACAGGTGATCAGTGGGTGATTACAGGGGATAATAGATATATAAAGTACACAGGGGGGGTCTGGGGGGTCTGGGGAGGATCTGAGGGCGTGGGGGGTGATCAGGAGCCCCCAGGGGGCAGTTTAGGACCTAATCTAAAAAATAGTGTTGACAGATAGTGACAGGGAGCGATTGATGGGTGATTGGGGGGGTGATTGGGTCTGGGGGTGGGTAGGGGGGGTCTGGGGGTGGGTAGGGGGGGTCTGAGGGGTGCTGTGGGCGATCAGGGGGCAGGAGGGGGCAGATCAGTGTGCTTGTGTGCAGACAGGGAGGGCTGCAGCCTGCCCTGGTGGTCCCTCGATCACTGGGACCACCAGGGCAGGAGGCAGCCTGTATAATACACTTTTTATACATTACAAAGTGTATTATACACTTTGTAGCAGAGATCGCAGGGTTAACAACCCGCCGGCGCTTCTAAACAGCCGGCGGGTTGAAGTCGCGGGTGGGTGGAGCCTAATGCCGGCAGATGCCCCGGTAAATCACCGTCCCAGGGCCCGACGCCGATCGGCATTACGTGGTCCTGGGTGTGCCACTTTGCCGCCGCCCATAGGTAGTGGGCGGTCGGCAAGTGGTTAAAGCAATGCATTTTGTCACCATGCATTGATAAATATAATACAAATGAGATATTCCTGAAAAGCAGTCCTACTAATGGGACCGGCAACGCTAACCCAGCACACACAGGATGGAAGAGGAGGTACAGGAGAACAAGGTCACGCTTTGTGACACAATCCAGGCCTTGCATGAGGACAAAATACATGCTTAAGTGAAAGTGAACCAGAGACAAAGCACCCTCATGTATTTTACCATATACATCAGTGGAAACATTTGAGAAAACACATACCCTGCTTTCTGTTTCATCCTTCACTGCTCAGCTTGCTTGTTATCAGCCCTGATAAAATCCCCAACTGAGCATTCAGTCTGGCTTTGCTTAGGAATCATTATAGCTGAGTCTGTCTTCTCTGATGTCTTTTAAAGCCCAAGCCTGCCCCCTTCTGGCTCTGCTATAATGACTCAGCTATAATGATTCCTGAGCAAAGCCAGACTGAATGCTCAGTCTGGGATTTTATCAGGGCTGATAACAAGCAGGGTTTGCAGTGAAGAATGAAACAGAGAGCAGGGTAGATGTTTTCTCCAATGTCCCCACTGATATATATATGGTAAAATGCATGAGGGTGCTTCATCTCTGGTTTAATTTAACCATGTGCCGTGATCCCTTTCCTCTGCTGACACTGATTCTGCACAGCCCCTGGAGGATGGTACCAGCTGTCCCACTTCACTGGTGAAATCGTGGTGACAAGGAGAGGAGAGACAATGACAACGCTGCAGAATAATAGGTGGGCCCATCACACAATTTACATGCAGGCCACAAGCAATCTGATGCCCTTATAGAGGCCTATTCTGCTTCTGATCAGCCGGCTTCACAGGCATTCATTAGAGACATTTTAGTTGCATACAAATCCTCGCTACCGACAGACATTACCAATCTTACTGAAGACCTCAGGCAAGATATATCTTCTCTGGGAGAAAGAGGGCAGTACACTGAAAACAAGATCTCTGACATTATTAACCACTTCCTCTCCTATGAGACAAGTAACTACTTCCCTGCAAGTTCCCATAACTTTTTGCAGGCGCGTAGCTATCACATCCCTCCCCACTGCTTACCGATCGCTAGAGATGTCGCGAACGGTTCGCCTGCGAACGGTTCCAGGCGAACTTTGGGGGTTCGCGTTCGCCTGCATCAGGCGAACTTTTGCGGAAGTTCGATTCGCCCCATAATGCTCTATTGAGCAAAACTTTCACTCTCCATATCACTGTCAGCAGACACATTATTGTCAAACACCATTCCCCGAGGCCCGCCCTCCCTCCCTCCTCCAAGCAAGGTTCTTATACCATTTGACTCAGTTGTCTGCCTACACTAATTAGTTATGGGACAGCTGCTACACACTCTGCTAGGGAGATTTTAATTAGCCTTTTGTGGGTCTCTCCTCCTCCCTCCTCCCCTTCTACCTATTCCCTCCTCCCTCCTACTGTGGTGGGCAAGCACTCCTACTGGAGGGAGGAGGGTCTCATCTGCCAGGGAATTATGCTATTTCAAAAACCAGTTTACATCATACCATGGCTGGGAATTGAACCCAGATCTCACTGTGTGGTGGGCAAGTCACCCTAACCACTGTACCACCACACCAGTACTAACTGAAGCTGGCCTAAAATTTACCATTTATGCTCAATACATGAGAAAAAGTAGACAAGACAAACAACATTTATATCACACTTTTCTCCTGGCAGACTCAAAGCACCAGAGCTGCAGCCACTAGGGCATGCTCTATAGGCAGTAGCAGTGTTAGGAAGACTTGCCTAAGGTCTCCTACTGAATAGGTGCTGGCTTACTGAACAGACAGAGCCGGGATTTGAACCCTGGTCTCCTGTATCAGAGGCAGAGCCCTTAACCATTATACCATCCAGCCACTGCTTACAGATATGTAGCCAGACATGGCCTTGTGTTCAACAGTTGTCAAGAGAAAAATTAGACAAGATAGTAGTGTTAGGAAGACTTGCCTAAGGTCTCCTAAGATCTTGCCTAAGATCTTGCCACAGATTCTCGATTGGATTTAGATCTGGGCTTTGACTGGGCCATTCTAACACATAGATATGTTTTGTTTTAAACCATTCCATTGTTGCCCTGGCTTTATGTTTAGGGTCATTGTCCTGCTGGAAGGTGAACCTCCGCCCCAGTCTCAAGTCTTTTGCAGTCTCCAAGAGGTCTTCTTCCAAGTTTGCCCTGTATTTGGCTTCATCCATCTTCCCATCAACTCTGACCAGGTTCCCTGTCCCTGCTGAAGAGATGCACCCCCCGAGCATGATGCTGCCACCACCATACTTGACAGTGGGGATGGTGTGTTCAGAGTGATGTGCAGTGTTAGTTTTCTGCCACACATAGAGTTTTGCATTTTGGCCAAAAGGTTCCATTTTGGTCTCATCTGACCAGAGCACCTTCTTCCACATGGTTGCTGTGTCCCCCACATGGCTTGTGGCAAACTGCAAACGGGACTTCTTATGCTTTCTGTTAACAATGCCTTTCTTCTTTCCACTCTTCCATAAAGGCCAACTTTGGACAGTGCATGACTAATAGTTGTCCTATGGACAGCGTCTCCCACCTGAGCTGTAGATCTCTGCAGCTCGTCCAGAGTCACCATGGGCCTCTTGACTGCATTTCTGGTCAGCGCTCTCCTTGTTCGGCCTGTGAGTTTAGGTGGATGGCCTTGTCTTGGTAGGGTTACAGTTGTGCCATACTCCTTCCATTTCTGAATGATCGCTTGTACAGTGCGTCTTGGGATGTTCAAGGTAGTGTTGGGCGAACAGTGTTCGCCACTGTTCGGGTTCTGCAGAACATCACCCTGTTCGGGTGATGTTCGAGTTCGGCCGAACACCTAATGGTGTTCGGCCAAACCGTTCGGCCACATGGCCGAACTAAGAGCGCATGGCCGAACGTTCCCCGAACGTTCGGCTAGTGCTGTGATTGGCCAAACGGGTCACGTGGTTCAGACCCGAACACGCTCTGATTGGCCGAACTGTCACGTGGTTCGGGTAAATAAATACCCGAACCACGTCATATCTCCGCCATTTGTCTGTGGGTTTAGCTTTGGGTAGGCAGGCAGGGTAGTTCGCGCTCCAGCCACGCTAGCCAGGGTCCCCCCAGTCATTGTGTCGCTGCTGGGAATAGTAGTACACCGCTCGCTCAGCCACACTATATAGCATTCTGTTTACTGCCACTCTGTGTACCTCGCTCAGCCACACTATATAGCATTCTGTTTACTGCCACTCTGTGTCTGCTGGGAATAGTAGTACACCGCTCGCTCAGCCACACTATATAGCATTCTGTTTACTGCCACTCTGTGTACCTCGCTCAGCCACACTATATAGCATTCTGTTTACTGCCACTCTGTGGCTGCTGGGAATAGTAGTACACCGCTCACCCGCCACTGTATAGCATTGTGCTCTGTGTCGCTGCTGGGAATAGTGGTACACCGCTCAGCCACACTATATAGCATTCTGTTTACTGTTCTGTGTCTGCTGGGAATAGTAGTACACCGCTCGCTCAGCCACACTATATAGCATTCTGTTTACTGCCACTCTGTGTACCTCGCTCAGCCACACTATATAGCATTCTGTTTACTGCCACTCTGTGTCTGCTGGGAATAGTAGTACACCGCTCGCTCAGCCACACTATATAGCATTCTGTTTACTGCCACTCTGTGTACCTCGCTCAGCCACACTATATAGCATTCTGTTTACTGTTCTGTGTCTGCTGGGAATAGTAGTACACCGCTCGCTCAGCCACACTACATAGCATTCTGTTTACTGCCACTCTGTGTACCTCGCTCAGCCACACTATATAGCAGTGCTGCCGGAGGCACTATATTTCAGTGCTGCCGGAGGCATAGTCACAGATCGGCGTATCCGCCTCTCCACAGAAAATGCAGACCGTCTGACTCAAATTAAAATGAATCAATCCTGGATTGGAAACGACTACGCAACACTCCTGGACCCCAACCAAGTAACATGAACAATGAACATCTGTGATGGGTTAGCGTTTCCGGTCCCTGTTTATTGAACCTCTCATCTTTATTACATTTATGACTGCATGGCGGCAAAAAGCATTGCTAAGGCCTGGGATGCTGTGTCTCAAAAAGCGTGGCCTTCTCCTCCTGCGCCTCCTCCTGTTCCATCACGTGTGCTGCTGCTGCTGCTGCTGGGTTAGCGTTTCCGGTCCCTGTTTATTGAACCTCTCATCTTTATTACATTTATGACTGCATGGCGGCAAAAAGCATTGCTATATCCGCACGCTATTTGTCCTCATGCAAGGCCTGGGATGCTGTGTCTCAAAAAGCATGGCATTCTCCTCCTGCGCCTCCTCCTGTTCCATCACGTGTGCTGCTGCTGCTGGGTTAGCGTTTCCGGTCCCTGTTTATTGAACCTCTCATCTTTATTACATTTATGACTGCATGGCGGCAAAAAGCATTGCTATATCCGCACGCTATTTGTCCTCATGCAAGGCCTGGGATGCTGTGTCTCAAAAAGCGTGGCATTCTCCTCCTGCGCCTCCTCCTGTTCCATCATGTGTGCTGCTGCTGCTGCTGGGTTAGCGTTTCCGGTCCCTGTTTATTGAACCTCTCATCTTTATTACATTTATGACTGCATGGCGGCAAAAAGCATTGCTATCCGCACGCTTCTTGTCCTCATGCAAGGCCTGGGTTGTGTCTCAAAGCGTGGCCTTCTCCTCCTGCGCCGCCCTCCTCCTGTTCCATCACGTGTGCTGCTGCTGGGTTAGTGTTACGGTTACCGGTCCCTTTTCCTGGAACCTCTTCTCTTTATTACATTTATGACTGCATGGCGACAAAAAGCATGTTACCTGTGCAAAGAAACATGACATTTTCCGCATTTAAAAGACAGTTTTTCCTTTGAAACTTTACAATCAATTTTCTCAAAAACTATAAGCTCTTTTTCAAATATTTTTTTCCTCTTGTACCCACTCCCAAGGTGCACATACCCTGCAAATTTGGGGTATGTAGCATGTAAGGAAGCTTTACAAAGCACGAAAGTTCTGGTCCCCATTGACTTCCATTATGTTCGGAGTTCGGCGCGAACACCCGAACATCGCGGCGATGTTCGGCGAACGTTCGCGAACCCGAACATCTAGGTGTTCGCCCAACACTAGTTCAAGGCTTTGGAAATCTTTTTGTAGCCTAAGCCTGCTTTACATTTCTCAATAACTTGATCCCTGACCTGTCTTGGACCTGTCTTGTGTTTTCTTTGGAATTCACGGTGTTGTTGCTCCCAATATTCTCTTAGACAACCTCTGAGGCCCTCACAGAGCAGCTGTATTTGTACTGACATTGGATTACACACAGGTGCACTCTATTTAGTCATTAGCACTCATCAGGCAATCTCTATAGGCAACTGACTGCACTCAGATCAAAGGGGGCCGAATAATTATGCACACACCACTTTGCAGTTATTTATTTGTAAAAAAATGTTTGGAATCATGTATGATTTCCGTTCTACTTCTCATGTGTACACCACTTTGTGTTGGTCTTTCATGTGGAATTCCAATAAAATTGATTCATGTTTGTGGCAGTAATATGACAAAATGTGGAAAACTTCAAGGGGGCCGAATACTTTTGCAACCCACTGTACATCCGTATTTTTGCCCATTCATTTTAAGCAATGAGCTCCATCCTCTTCTTGCCATCACCCTGATCTTTAGCTCCCTCCACAGATTCTCAATTGAATTCAAGTCAGGACTCTGGCGGGGCCACTCCAAAACGTTAATGTTTTTGTCTGCTAACCAATTTTTCACCACTTTCGCTGTGGGTTTTGGGTCATTGTCATGTTGAAATGTCCACTGGTGCCTAAGGCCAAGTTTCTCTGCAGACTGCCTGATATTGTCATTGAGATTCCTCATGTATTGCTCTTTTTTTGATGATGCCATTTACGGTGATTAGGTTCCCTGGTCCATTGGCTGAAAAAATACCCCCAAAGCATTAGGTTCCCACCACCATGTTTGACAGTTGGGATGGTGTTCTTTGGGTTGAAGGCTTCTCCTTTTTTTATGCCAAATGAAGGAAACATTGTTGTGACCAAACAATTACATTTTTGTCTCATCTGACCATAACACAGAGGACCAGAAGTCTTCTACTTTGTCCAGATGAGTATTTGCAAACGGATCAGTTCATTTCGGCACGCGGCTCTGAGATCCGAACGCCGAAACTGGGCGCCGTCATAGCAGCTGTGCACCCTTTGCAACGGCCAAGCACGCTTTAGTGTGCCTTATCTGGATAAGTGGTGTCCTTCTTGTTCTGCATCCGTGGAACCCAGCAGTGTGCAGTGTCCTTTAGGATTGTCTGCCTTGAGACATTGCCACCAGCAGAGCCCAGATTCACCAGGATGGCCTTGGTGGTGATCCTTAGAATCTATTTTACCTCTCTCACTATCCTCCTGGCCAGCACAGGTGTCACTTTTGGCTTCCAACCACATCCTTTAAGATTTTCCACAAAGCAGAACATTTTTTTTTAATAATACTTTGAACTGTATCCACTGAAAATTGAAAACATTTAGAAATGACCTTGTAGCTCTTTCCTGGCTTGCTTACAACTGCCAGTCTCTGCATATATTGGTTTTTTTTTAACCCCCTCCTGACCACCTAACGCCGATGGGCGTCGGGAAGGTGGCAGCCCCAGGACTGCCTAACACTGAAAGGCGTTAATTCCTGGGGCAGGGTTTTGCAGGGAATCGCGCACCGATGCATGCGGAGCTCCACTCCGTCAGCAGTCTAACAGCGGCCACTATTAGACTGTTAGACAACAAAACCGCTGTCTGTTTACATTGTACGTGCTGCGATCTACAGCAGTGCTGCACTGGGGACAGCCATGCCGAGAGGCTCAGAGAGCGATTGTTTCTCATAGGCTAATGCCTATGAGAGCTGATCGGTAGGATTGGCTGTCGAAGGGAGGGAGGGAGGGAGAGGAGAAAAAATAAATAAAAAAATAAGGATTTTGTTTTCAAAAATATACAAATAATATTTAATAATAATAATAAAAAAAACATTGTGGGAGCGATCAGAGCCCACCAACAGAAAGCTCTGTTGGTGGACAGAAAAAGGGGGGGGGGGGATTTACTTGTGTGCACACACAGTTGTATGGCTCTGCAGCACTGAATTGTACAAAATAGCCTGGTCACTAGGGAGGTGTAAGTGTGTGGTCCTAAAGTAATTAAAGTGAGATGTTTTGGCCCTATAGAGACTTCCAGTTGGGTAAATAGTATTTCAAAAGTTCCAGTGACTACAGCTAACCTGATAAAATATGGATGGCTAGAGTCTAGGCATCAGAGGGGAGATACTGCTTGCCAAACATGTTTACAACTGCTGATCTGTGCTTATATTGGGGTTGCTTTAAATAAAAAGGAGAACTATAATGTAGGCACTAAAATAAATAAGTATCAGTTGAAAAGGGCACCTGAGCCTTCTGTGCAAAAAGGGCACCGGGTATTGCTCAGATTTTTTCCTTTCCTTTTCAGCTATAAAAGGGTGCTGGATAGAGATGAGCCGAAATTTTCGAAATTTCGAACTGCTTTTATTACGAATGCGAAATTTAACATTACGACCCAAATTCGTAATTAATTTTCAAATCGTAATTTACAATTTCGTAATCGAAATTTCACTCCCGTAATGACGAATTTCGTATCTCCAACCGAAATTTTACTTTTTCAGGTTTGTAAAGGTTTCTATCCCTCTAGATGCCTAAAATGAATAGCACAGCCAGCCTCCTCCTCCTCCTCCTCCTCCTCCTCCTCCTCTCTCTCCAGAGATTTGTAGTATTTCAAAACCATACTCACATTCATGACATGTCCAGGGATCAAACCCAGGCCAACCACATGGAAGACAGCTATGCTCACCACCATACCACCAAACACACACTAAATAGACTGCTAACCTAAATCTTACTTGTAGACAGTCATATGAGACACATGCTGGGTGCAGGGCTTTGTGATTGGACCATGCGATAGAGTGAGGTGCAAAAATGAAATCATGCCTAGCAGAGGATGGTTTCACAGTGCTAAATGCTAGGCTGGCTGTGGTGCAATTGGTTAGTGTGTCTGGCTGGTAACAGCAAGGTTACAGGTTCAATTCCATCCAGGCATGTCTTTTCCTTTTGCGTTCAACAGTTGTCCAAACAGAGCCAACAGAGCCCCAGATAGCCATGTAGAGTTAGGTCACAGCTAGCCTGGCTGTGGTGCAATTGGTTAGTGTGTCTGGCTGGTAACAGCAAGGTTACAGGTTCAATTCCATCCAGGCATGTCTTTTCCTTTTGCGTTCAACAGTTGTCCAAACAGAGCCAACAGAGCCCCAGATAGCCATGTAGAGTTAGGTCACAGCTAGCCTGGCTGTGGTGCAATTGGTTAGTGTGTCTGGCTGGTAACAGCAAGGTTACAGGTTCAATTCCATCCAGGCATGTCTTTTCCTTTTGCGTTCAACAGTTGTCCAAACAGAGCCAACAGAGCCCCAGATAGCCATGTAGAGTTAGGTCACAGCTAGCCTGGCTGTGGTGCAATTGGTTAGTGTGTCTGGCTGGTAACAGCAAGGTTACAGGTTCGATTCCATCCAGGCATGTCTTTTCCTTTTGCGTTCAACAGTTGTCCAAACAGAGCCAACAGAGCCCCAGATAGCCATGTAGAGTTAGGTCACAGCTAGCCTGGCTGTGGTGCAATTGGTTAGTGTGTCTGGCTGGTAACAGCAAGGTTACAGGTTCAATTCCATCCAGGCATGTCTTTTCCTTTTGCGTTCAACAGTTGTCCAAACAGAGCCAACAGAGCCCCAGATAGCCATGTAGAGTTAGGTCACAGCTAGCCTGGCTGTGGTGCAATTGGTTAGTGTGTCTGGCTGGTAACAGCAAGGTTACAGGTTCGATTCCATCCAGGCATGTCTTTTCCTTTTGAGTTCAACAGTTGTCCAAACACCGAGCACAAAGTTTTGCATGCGTAAAGTTTTACGCACGCAAAAT